>NW_019761862.1:0-383 GCF_002891405.2 Cryptotermes secundus | reverse complement strand
AGGTTTCCTGTCCACTGAGGTCGGCTTTTCTTCTTCTAGACGTGCTTCCATCTTTTGGCAGGCCATCGTCTGTTCTTCTTCGTTAGGAATCTTCTGTCGCTTCACTACATCCTCCTTTTCTACTGGATTTGTCTCCATTGCATCTTGACAGGCTGTCGTCTCTTCCTGCCAGGCATTCATATTGGCTTTCAGCCTCTTGTCTCGCATGGCGGCAGTCCTTGCCTCGATGGCTCTCGTGTCTGCCCAGAAGGCTTCTCTTCCTGCGACCATCTCTTCTCGCCAGGAAATCTTCTTGGGCGGCCAGCAGGCGTTCCATCATTTCTTCCATTTTCATCATGTGGCAGTATAATTCGTTGTAATTTGTGGCGTGTTTAAGCTCGTAA
>NW_019761861.1:0-383 GCF_002891405.2 Cryptotermes secundus | reverse complement strand
GCTAGATTTGCGTTGCTAACTGGCTAGCTATGCGATGCTAGCTTGCTAACTTTCCTTCCTTACTTGGCAGCCTTGCCTTCATAGCATACAGGCTTTGCGTTTCTATCTTGTTGATTGCGTTGGTAGCTTATTAATTTTGCGTTTCTAGTTTGCTAGTTTACGTTTTAGCTTGCTAGCATTGCTATGCAATCTTGCTAGTTTTGCTTTGCTTGTTTGTTTGCCTGCTTTAGCCTTTCTTGCTAGCTAGCTTTATATTGCGAGCTTGCTTGCTTTGTGTTGCTAACTTGCTAGCTATGCGTTCTTACCTTGGTAACTTTGCGGTGCTACCTTGCTAGCTTTGCGTTTCTAGCTTGTTAGATTTGCCTTACTTGCTGGCTAGCTTG
>NW_019761860.1:0-383 GCF_002891405.2 Cryptotermes secundus | reverse complement strand
TTTACAGTTGCTTATCTCGCCACAATATAAAAGTAAGGTTTGAAGTTTTCAAAGTGGTGGTTGGCCTCTTAAAGTATGATCTCCCAGGTTATGGCGCCGTGTAATTTGGTAGATAAGTATGAACCTGCTGCCTCTTAACTTCAAGGCAGAGAGAAAGTGGTAACAGCATTTTCCTCCGAAACGTCGGTACTTGTCCACAAAAATATTTAGCGTCACTTCCCATGAGACCACGGTCTTAATACAAAAAGGTGCTTTAGAAGCAAAACCAAGGGACGCTACCTTAAGAAGCTGATGCCTCTGCAGCTAGTCAGGAAATCCCCACTTCCCATGAAACCTCAGTTACATTAACATGTTCAC
This sequence comes from Cryptotermes secundus, assembly GCF_002891405.2. Classification (NCBI taxonomy): domain Eukaryota; kingdom Metazoa; phylum Arthropoda; class Insecta; order Blattodea; family Kalotermitidae; genus Cryptotermes; species Cryptotermes secundus. Next base: position 26 of record NW_019761860.1, on the reverse strand, counting down.
AATTGCCCACCATTAAACTATATTCT
>NW_019761859.1:0-383 GCF_002891405.2 Cryptotermes secundus | reverse complement strand
CTCTGCTGCAACTGCCAACTCTCTCGCTGCCATCTCTTCTCCGTTAACTTCGTGAAACTAAAATCTTGACTAACTGCTCACTTTATGAACTCCGCAAATCGACTCACTCTTCTCAACTGAACCCTTTTTTATAATCACTTGGCACGGACAGAACAGAAAATACCGTTTCCAACAATATCCCTATTATTTTGTGTTTACAGATCAATTGCTTAGAAAGGGGTCCTTCTATTGTTGCTTTAGTGCTTAGTTCCGCGGGAACCTGTTTAGCGGGAAGTTGCCTAGCAAAAAATAATTTAGGCTTTCAGACGTCATGTCACAAAAATAAATATCGAGATCTTCTGTGTAATAATGGAACTACACACCTTAAACATAGCTTGTATACT
>NW_019761858.1:0-383 GCF_002891405.2 Cryptotermes secundus | reverse complement strand
TAATTGAGTTTGATTTGAGCTTCACATAAAGTAAAGTTTGTGTAAGACTGGTATAGAATCAAAATGTAAAGAGAATTCGCGCAAAAAAAGGTTTGTGAGATCCTCAGTACTAATATTAATCAAAATATGATTATAAGTTTTATATGGAACAATTGGGCAGTCATACCTCTAATGATATGTTCATATTGTATATGAGCATTTCACAAATAACTCATGGAAAAGTCATGATTACATTTTCTCCTGTTCTTAATTTTATTTTAACATCTGTTTCGATAAACACCACTGAAGCTTTTACATCTCTAGTAATTAGATAAATACACCAGAACTTACCTTCACTTGTTGGCATAACTGTTTCCCGAGAGGTTTGACTGTTGGCCATGGCA
>NW_019761857.1:0-383 GCF_002891405.2 Cryptotermes secundus | reverse complement strand
TTCCATCTGCATCCTTTTCCAGTTGGCTGACAGGTATGATGTCAGTGGTTTTGACAGATAAACAAATGAAGTGTTCCTTCGATAATGTCCTTACTAGAGCTACGAAATACACTGATTTCAGACAACTTTTTGAAACAGAGCTGCACGTAGTCAAATGGTTGAAAACGCTCCGTTTCTCCAGCTATGCCAGTTGTTTCACAGATAGTCTTCTTTTGTGTTAGTCAGGTCTCGTATATGTGGACTAGCATAGAAACGTTCGTAGTTTGTATGACGACCTTAAAATATGAAGAGCAGAACACACATTTTCTGAAGACGATAGAATGAGAACTCTCTTTGAATATAGGTAGAGAGAATATGTGAGGATGTCTACATCTCATTTCCAC
>NW_019761856.1:0-383 GCF_002891405.2 Cryptotermes secundus | reverse complement strand
GATGTTGGCATGTACACTTGCATAATCAGTATATCTACCGGTTACCTCCACGCATTTTTTGATTGTCCAGCAAGGAATTTAAATTAGAGCAAGTGCTTTTAATTGAAATTTATAAATTTTGTGAGTATATTAATATTAATCAAATTCTTTGAATGCACTTATGACAAGAAATACCTGTATTCATTTATTTGTATTTATTTTAAGTGAATTAACTTTCCAAATTTAGTATTCAGACCTTACTTCCTGATTGCTGACAGGTGTACCAACACTTTTTCTCTTAAAACACAAAATTTAAAATTAATTTGAAATTTGTTAGCAAAAGAATGATTGAATAATGGAAGTTGAAATAAGGATAAACTTCAGTGTTTGTCTTTTTTTTTTTT
>NW_019761855.1:0-383 GCF_002891405.2 Cryptotermes secundus | reverse complement strand
CCATGTTTTACCAATAGACAATATAAAGGTAGCAGTGATGCTTTTGTGAAGTCACGGTGACTATGTTGCTCGCCACTGACACTGAGTTGCGAAGGGTTGGCCGCTGTTATGTTTCCAGATCTGACAACTGCACGCTGTGTATGCTTTAATTGATTATTAATTGTACCATTCGGTTTAATATATCAACGCTTGATATTTGGTTCTATAAAGTTTCTTTCAAATTTTTAGTTTCCCTTCCCAATCCCTTCCTATTTATTGTTATCCTACCATTCAGTGCTGTACAGTCTAGATACTAAGAGCGTTACAAACTAACCAACAGAATGTTCCATATTTTGAGGTTATATTTCTCATTTTTTCTATTATATGAACGACAGTGCTGGAAA
>NW_019761854.1:0-383 GCF_002891405.2 Cryptotermes secundus | reverse complement strand
CGGTAGGGTATAGAGGTTGGTAGAAGATCATAGGGGGACGCACAATAGATCAAACCCACTCCCTCCAATAACAACAACATGGTCCTGACTTGCAGGTTCAGCCATTTGGAGGTCTCGGTCCAAATGCCAATGCACCTGCAGGGCCAGGGGAGCGCAATTCTTTTATTGGTGTGAGCTCACGCTGGGGTCCCAGGACTTCACAATCCGCACGGACCTCATGGGGAGAACGACTGAATGCATGGAAATTTGTAGACAAAAGTGAGCCATCATGAGACATGTTGGAATACTGACTGTTATATCCTGAGGTGTTGCAGGGCGAAGATACACACACGAACCTGAAGAAGCGAGACAGGAAGGAAGGAAAGAAAGAAAAGAAGAAGAAG
>NW_019761853.1:0-382 GCF_002891405.2 Cryptotermes secundus | reverse complement strand
TGCATGTACGGGCATATACAATCGTACATTTAGTTTACATAAATTAGTATTTCTGAATTTCGTCACTATATGAACACAAAGCCAACAATAATAAAATTAAAAGCTACATTAAATTATTTAATAAGATAGTCATTTAAGATTAACGGAAGGTATCAAATTTTTACATCCTTATGCTAGAGAAGTCGGTATAGAGACTGGCTACCAGGTGGATGATCGAGGGGTCGGAGTTCGAGTCCCGGGAGCATCATGAATTTTTCCCTCTCCACCTCGTCCAGACGGGCGCTGGGTCCCACCCAGCTTTCTAACCAATGGGTACCTGGGGCTCTGTTCTCAGGGTTAAAGCGGTCGGGGCGTGAAGCTGACCACTCACCTCCAACTAGTG
>NW_019761852.1:0-382 GCF_002891405.2 Cryptotermes secundus | reverse complement strand
CCCTTCATTGCATCTTAACAGACTTAGCAGAGTGCTAAAGCGACCGTTCGAATCTACGCTGAGATATTCATAGTTCTCTTCAGTCCCTCCAGACAAGATCTGGGATATCACCTAAAAATTAACGAAGAGCAGCTCCTACAAAATCCATCCCATTTCATAATTTATAACCGAACTGATAGATACTACAGACACTCAACTTCCATAGCCGAGAATTTGTCATTAAATAAATCACAAATCAATGCCTTTCAATGATGCGAAATGAACTCAGTATACTGCTTTGCAGTAAAATAACAGAACAGTTAAACACTACCCTAACTATGAAGTTTGCGTGTAAAGATTCTTTTCTTTCTTTCTTTCTTTCTTTCTTTCTTTCTTTCTTTCT
>NW_019761851.1:0-382 GCF_002891405.2 Cryptotermes secundus | reverse complement strand
CTCAGTTACTGATTGATGCGCACAAGTCTACTGCGCAAACCTATTCTAACTTAACCTAACGTAACCTAGCCTCACCAGACTTAAACAAACATAACCTCATCTAACCAAACCTTACCTAACCTATGCTAGCCTACCCTAGTCTAGGCCAGCCTCGGCTCGCCTCGCCCCGTGTCGCATCGCCTCACGTTAAGTCACGTCATATCACGCCAAGTCACGTCAAGTCATTTTGAGTCACTTCAAGTTACGTCAAGTCACGCCAAGTCACGTGAAATCAAGCCAGGACACGCAAAGTCACGTCAAGTCAAGTCACGTCAAATCGCACCAAGTCATGCCAAGTCACGTCATGTCACCTCACCTCACTTCACCTCACCTCACCTAGCTA
>NW_019761850.1:0-382 GCF_002891405.2 Cryptotermes secundus | reverse complement strand
CGCGAGATAAGTAAATATACCAGAGCCGTTATTGGGTAACGCCCTCATAAACAAAAGACGTTCCGAAGGAAACGATTTGATCAGCAGTAGAGGAGATGTGATTTCTGTTGGTCCTAGCCGAGATGTTATAACCAAGACACGCATATCAATCAGTTCGGTAGCCTGTGTGGAGGCGGGGTCGAAGTAACGAAAAGTGAATCAAGTGGCTGGGGGTATAACTGGGCCACCCTGTTCCTGAGGCATATAAATACGGCGACCTGACCCTCCGGATTGGGGAGTTTCGAATTTGAGATAGTAAAATGTTATGAGTCCCGCTGGACACGGATCTGAGATTGAGTGCGCTGGCGAGGACCAGCAGCAATTGTAAACGACAGACCCGTCC
>NW_019761849.1:0-382 GCF_002891405.2 Cryptotermes secundus | reverse complement strand
AGCCTAGAAAACGGATTAACGGCCATGGGGATTCGTTGCGCTGACGATGGGACACCCTCTACCGCTAAAGTTGGCACTAACTTTGCCGACAAGTGGCAGCTGCTCGTTTGGTATAGTTCGCTTGCAGATTTAACTAGTATGTAGTACTCCATGCCTTCTGGACAGTAAGTTTTAAGTTAAATCTATCTGATATAATTTGAAACATGAGTCTGTAGCCTATTTTGGGGCATAAAATTATGTTTGGATCCTAAACCATGTTATTTCTATACATATGATCATGTTGTGATTGATGATTACAACAGATGCTTTGCCTGTGTGTTCAGTTTGATCCACAGACAGAATAAAAAAATCTATGAGTATCCCATGAATCCAGCACAGTAAG
>NW_019761848.1:0-382 GCF_002891405.2 Cryptotermes secundus | reverse complement strand
GCACACACTAAGTCTTTTCAGTCTGCTGTGTCTTCACCAGTTGTTCCCTGGTAAAGACTTCTAACAGTGCGGATTCTTCAGTTTCTGCCCTCGCTTTGTTGCCAGCTGGCTCTCAGCTGCACCAACTAAGTCTGATTTTCACAGACTCCCTCTGAACCTTTGCTCAAATTGTTCATCTTTGCACAGACCACCTATAAAACCCTGTTAATTGTTGAACTCCAGTTTTTCCCATGGCAGTATATTTGTTTGTGAAGGCATTACTCCGTAACGACTGCGTATGCTTGCCTATTAAGGATCTGTTGCCTAGCAGTGGATGTTGTTTTGAGGTTATTACACAGTAATGGGTCTACAGATTATAATATTAAGCCCGAAAGCTGAAGTT
>NW_019761847.1:0-382 GCF_002891405.2 Cryptotermes secundus | reverse complement strand
ATATACGAGCAGGAAATGGCAAATCATTTTTATCCATAAGCAGATGTACGAATCGAACAGTCCAGTTACACGAAAGGCATTCGACTCTCATATTTAACTATGCAGATTACATGCAGTCTTATGGGTTGTGACGTCATGTAGACGTGTAGGTGTTTACCGACCTTTCGCAAGAACGTGGTGCCCCTCTCTTCAGGGTAGAAAAGTGATATGTGAAGTTTGAGGCTGCGTTATCTTCCGAAACGTCGATAAACTTTCTACTAGACTAAACAACTTGGAAGATCCCAGAAAGTAGTAATGCACGTAAGAACCTCAGATGTCATAACTCATTTCATAAGTTCTGTGCAATTGTCAGCAATGTGGGTCTAGAGAAAGAGGACATCAG
>NW_019761846.1:0-382 GCF_002891405.2 Cryptotermes secundus | reverse complement strand
CTAGCAACGCAAACCTAGGAAGCTACCAACGAACGCTAGCAAACAACAAACGCAAAGCCAGCAAGCAAAAAGGAACGATAAACTACAAGCAAACAAGTCTAAGCTTGCAAGCTAGCAACAGAAAGCTAGCAAGATTGTAACGCAAAGCTAGCAAGCTGGCCACGCAAATCTAGCAAGCTAGGAACGAAAGACTGGCAAGCTCTCAACGCAAATCTGGCAAGCTTGTAATGCAAAGCCGGCAAGCTAGCAACGCAAAACTGGCTAGCTAGCAAAGCAAAGCTAGGAAGCTAGCAACTCATATCTAGCAAGAAAGCAACGGAAGCTTGCAAGCTAGCATCACAATGCTAGCAAGCTAGCAAAGCAAAGCTAGAAAGCTAGCAAC
>NW_019761845.1:0-382 GCF_002891405.2 Cryptotermes secundus | reverse complement strand
AACAAACTTGTTACCAGCATTTTATGCCATTATGAATGGTATATAAACCACCAGTAATAATTGAAAATAAAGTTTTATTAGCGATTTTGTTGTGTTCTGAGTATGCATTTATTACACATACACTCTTTAACAGACCGACCAATGAAACATCAAGTTTCTCAATGCTTGTGTACTCCACCATTTCCTCTGGCTAGCAATGGTAGGAGAATGCACAGTCACAAAGACTGATGGGATGGATATATGAAGTAGTTCATAGTTTCATTGATCCGTAACATAAACTAGGATTACAAATAAATCATGAATGCTTATCAACAGTATTACATTTGTGATATTCAGATCATTTGGCACAAATAAATATTAATGTAAATAAATGAAAAAGAGG
>NW_019761844.1:0-382 GCF_002891405.2 Cryptotermes secundus | reverse complement strand
GGTGGCTTTGTGACAAGTGGTAATTAATTTTAATAATGTCATTAAATTTGTTCGTGATGAGATCTGAGGTTTTAATAGGCGTGAAAATTTGAATTACGGTCCTGGCATTTAACAAATGAACACACTCAACTTGATTAGCTGCAGATGTCTTGAAGTTTGGTGTCATAGCCTTGTACTGTCACATCGATATATATATATTGTGACATGTATATCCGTTGCTAGGGAACAGCTAGGTAAACATCTTTCCGCCAGGAAAAAATTTGGCCAAAGGGCTTTCCATCGACAGGCAACGGACGTGAAAGCAACCTTCAGTTGGGTGCCTTAAAACAATATCAAAGTCTAATACTAGGCAACGAGCAGTAAACAAGTTTCGTCAAGAATA
>NW_019761843.1:0-382 GCF_002891405.2 Cryptotermes secundus | reverse complement strand
TTTTTTTATACAAGACTTAGTACCATGGTGTCTGACGGGTGGTTGGCCGCCCAGCCAAACCCCCAAGCTGATGGTCCACCCTCTATTGACTTTCTAGGAAAGTTTATGGGCACATTTGTATCCATTCACCGCCCTCCATACGTGGAGACTGTCCCATCCAACCTGAAATCCAGAACGCACCCTGATGTGGTAACAAGGGACCACCTGTTCAACATGCTCAACCAATCGAAATCTGATAACTTGCTTTCCGAAATGAAGCGGACCGACAAACAGATATGACCTCAATTCATGTGCATTATTGTACCGCGATTATGAAACGCGCTAAGTCCTATCGGCTTAGTATGCCTTTGTTGAAGAGTATCTTCCGGGATGTGTTGCTGGT
>NW_019761842.1:0-382 GCF_002891405.2 Cryptotermes secundus | reverse complement strand
TCAAAATGTATAATTTTTATCATTAAAAGGTAAACAAAATATTGTTTTTACGTGAGCGGCTGACAACAAAAATTACTCGGGACAATAATCGGTATAGCGGCTGGTTACGGGGTATACGACCGGGAGGTCGAAGACAGAGTCCCTGTAGGGTCACGAATTTTCTCTTCTCCACGTTATCCAGACCTACACTGGAGTCCACACAACTTCCTATATAATGGGTACCGAGGGTAAATTGGCCAAGGCGTGAAGCTAAGCGCCCTAACCACTCACCTCTAACTAGTGCTGAAGTCAAGAAAATGTGGATCTATACAGCTACTCCCCCACATGCCTTCATGTGGTAGTTCTTAATTAGTTAAGCACAGGGACAACTTTACCTTACCTT
>NW_019761841.1:0-382 GCF_002891405.2 Cryptotermes secundus | reverse complement strand
CGAACCACAACCTTCCAGCTTGTAGCATAATGCCTCAACCAACTACGCTACCAAGGTAATCTTTTAAAATGATCCATTACAAAAGAGGGATGCAGAAAATGCATATTGTAAGGGATTTGATCAACACTTTGCCAGGTAACAGCTGTGAAAACACGGTCCAACACTGAACAATAGAGGAAGCTGTGTTTTTTGTAGACCTGACTGACGCGCCAATAGACTGGTTCGATAGTGATCACGTGATATATGTTTACAGTAGGTCCATGTCCGTATGGCGACTATACATAGTATAAATAAATTACAGAATTTGTTCAGGACAGCTACGAGTTACAAGTCAGTTGTAAGCTGGAGGAGTGAGTCCAGAAGAACTTTTAGTTCCGAGGTT
>NW_019761840.1:0-382 GCF_002891405.2 Cryptotermes secundus | reverse complement strand
ACTACTACTACTACAGTCATAGTAGTAGCAGCAGCCGATCACAGTGGCCGTGCGGTCTCGAGAATGAACTGCTTTCGCCCGCTCGAACACTGGGATCGTGGGTTCGATTCCCACTAAAGGTATGGATGTCTGGGTTTATTCTGTGTTTGTGTTGTTCTGCATTGTTAGCGACCTAGCGAGGGCTGATCCTCCATTCAAGGAGTCCTACCAATTCTCTTAGGATTAAGAAACTGAAGATAAACAAAGCGTTTCACGGATGTCCTATGCTCCAAAGTGGGAGTAACAGGGAAAAGTTACAAAGAGACTAGTAGTTGTAATAGTAGGTGATAGTAGCAGTACCAGTCATAGTAGTAGTAGTACTAGTGATAATGGTAGTACAGTG
>NW_019761839.1:0-382 GCF_002891405.2 Cryptotermes secundus | reverse complement strand
TAACTGAACTCCCAGACCGGTGTCCTCGTTATATAACCCTTTTGCACGGACAGAGAAGAAAACACAGTTTCCAACATTTCCTCTATTGTATCTCAACTGTTTTGCTTGTTAAATACTGGTATCTGCTGCATAGCAGCGGTTGTATTCTTATTGTTTGTTTTGTGGTCGTTGCTAGAAACGGGTCTATGCGCCACAGTATGCATATAAGAGAAACATAATCCGTCAGTCTGTACAGTTACCGTTACCTGTTGCCTAATCACATAGGCAGGACAATTTATAACAAATTCTGAAGCCTGTAGCATCATTGTGAAGAAGGTATGCCACGAATATATATGAAGGAGTGGAGGTATAGCTCCACCATTCTTGACCTCAACACTAGATG
>NW_019761838.1:0-382 GCF_002891405.2 Cryptotermes secundus | reverse complement strand
AGGTTGTGAGACGTCGAGGCTCCCACATCGAGACAGTTGGCTCACAGATGGCAGTAAGGCTGCATATAGTGCATGAAAATGTCTTATTTGTCTGGAGTTCCAAATTTGTGATAGCAGGTGCAGTAACAGAGACCGCAGCTTGGACAGCTTGTGGGCAGTGGCAGCAACCAATCCAGAGTTCTGTATGGGTGAGTGACTGACTGACAGGGGCGACTCACACAAGATGACAAACAAAACCAAAGGTGACCAACCTTTTCTGCTCGTGGCTGAAGTATTTCACCGTTACTAACCGGTTAACCGTTTTTCCGAACTACTCCTGTGCAAGCGTTGTGTCTGGTGATTCCCTTGCTGCAAGGCGAAAGTGACCTGCGCAGTACATTAT
>NW_019761837.1:0-382 GCF_002891405.2 Cryptotermes secundus | reverse complement strand
GACTGTCAGTGAGTCATCAGCATGTTGGGAAGTCATTCAGTAATTGCTGCATTTCCATGTTTATTATATTAGTATGCTAAACATATGACTATGGAGTGATGATGATCCTCATGCCCTTCAGCACATGCTATTAAGTAGTGTAAAAGTTGGGTGTGGAATGCTTTATCTGCATGGTGAAATATTCACTTCAGAATCAGAATGTGTCACAAAGTTCGTTTATGTGCTGTGAGGTAGAAGGGGTTCAGTTCTGTTCATATAAAGTCAGATGAACTTGTATCACCTTTTGACGGTAATCAGAAATTAAGTCTTTTTAGGTAGAAAGAAACAGCACCAAAGACATGGAAATTCCTTGTACTCTCATGCAGTAAACTACCGCTGCACT
>NW_019761836.1:0-382 GCF_002891405.2 Cryptotermes secundus | reverse complement strand
TTGTGAATAATGAGTTGGAAGGATGTGAAAGGAGGAGAAATTATCTTAATTCCAGGTACTGTCTCATATTTGCGTGGAGGAACTGAAGAAGCCTTAGTCAGGAGAGGCCATCTTCAGGACAATTCGAATATGAATTTCTGAAGAGCGACTTTTGGCCTAACCGGTCACGAGAGACGGATTATTGAGAAGCTGGCAGGATACAAAAATCAGTAACATTTTCACAAGATTTCTCAGCAGACTTGTTCATCCACTTCTGTCTCAATGTGAAGTATATATCGCAGTCGGTATTGTTACGGGCTATGGTCTTGATGTCTGAGCTTCGATTCCTGACAGAGGGAATAATTTCCTCTACTTCACAGCGTTCAGACCGTCTTTGGTGCCC
>NW_019761835.1:0-382 GCF_002891405.2 Cryptotermes secundus | reverse complement strand
ACACATGTGCAGCGCTGCGGGGAAGCATTCCATTCCCATATTAAATGGATTTACTTCCCTTGACCACCACCTCACGATTGGGTTTGTAGCAATCCTGTTTCAAATTCTGTGGGGTCCTGGGTTCACATTTCAGCCTGAGTCCGAGCAGGTAGCTCGGTAACGCCCCAGACTTTTATTGGAGAAGAACTTGGTTCGAATTTCGGTCAGGGAATCGGTTGTCCTGATTTATGATTTCCATGGGTTTACTCACTCCCTCCTTGACTGCACATTATGTTAGGCTACGGTCATTTGAGTCCCAATTCTTTCCAATTTGTCATTCACGAGTTATCCTACCATCCCTGTACGTCTTTCTCTATTGATTTTTCACCAATTATCCTACCAT
>NW_019761834.1:0-382 GCF_002891405.2 Cryptotermes secundus | reverse complement strand
AGGTAAATTACCGAGTATTAACCAGGTTTGAACGATTTCAACCAAATTGAAATAAATTTGACCAGAAAATTTTTCAAGAATTCAAGTTAATAAAAATATTTTCAACAATTTTTCAAATATTCCACCTTAATTTATGGAATTCTATCTAATTTTTTGACGACATTTGATCATTAAAGTATTTTAAAGTTTTGATGTATTTCATGATAATTAAAGGAATTCTAGACTACTTTTTACCGTCTTCAACTTAATTAATGTAATTTAAAAAAAATTCTTTCTCGGTTTCATGTTAATATAAAAAAATATCATTTATTTTGTGAAAGATTTCGCTCTAATTTTGGGAATTCTTATATATTTTTTGATAGTTTACTTAATATTTCAGAAA
>NW_019761833.1:0-381 GCF_002891405.2 Cryptotermes secundus | reverse complement strand
CTCCGCCGGGTGGGAACGTTACCCCTAGACTACGGAGGCCGCTAAATTAAGTCTAAGTTAGCTATGTTCATTACGGAAAACTAATTTAACTTCCTCATAATATTAAAGAGAAAAAGAAAAAACACCGACGCCGAAGGCAAGTCCTTCAGTTCCTCTCATTTTATTACGCGTAAATTGCGTTCAGTAAAACGTTAAAAACATATTGGATCTGAAGCTCCCATAATAGTGACTGTGACCGCACTTCATTCTGGGATGCGAAAGTATGGCGCCAGATACAAATTTTTTCGATGTTTCGAAGGAATTTGCTGCATCTAGCTTCAGGTTGTAAGAGTAAATCAGTCAAGAACCAACAAATGAAAATCACCAGTTTCCTAATTTAAA
>NW_019761832.1:0-382 GCF_002891405.2 Cryptotermes secundus | reverse complement strand
TTTTGCTTTTAACCAGCATCACACTAGTTTACTGCTTCTACACTGAAGATGGAGGCGACACGTTCCTCAGAAACTTCGGCCGACCTACACGGCTCTATATCCCAGCAGACAACACTCTAAATAGAACACTGCTGGGAGAAGCTCGCGTCTGCATACGGGTTTATACTTCTTCCGTTGAGCCGTAAATTTATCGCTTCCTGCAAATAAGGAAATCTGCAATCGGATTAATCCAGCTGATTCAGCTCCATTTCTGAGGTGGAGGCTTGGGCGAATTAATTTCTCACTTAACAATTTTATCTGATGTATTCACTCCGAGGTCAGAGGAAGTTTCATGGGCACGTCCTCACACTCTCTGCAACTTAACTCGTAATTCCATCATGAA
>NW_019761831.1:0-382 GCF_002891405.2 Cryptotermes secundus | reverse complement strand
CCGGCCGCTTTACTCCCTGGGTAAAAGCCCCCGGTACCCATTAGAAAGGAGGCTGGGTGGGCCCCAGAACCAGTCTGGACAGGGTGGACAGGAGAAAAATGTTGCCTTTATCGGGACTCTAACTCCGCCCCCTTGGCGACCAAGCCCGTAGCCACTCGCTATACCGACTGCGCCACCACGGCTCCATATACACGGCCGTGATATTACAGGTTCTTCAAAGCAAAGTATGCTTCAAAATATCCGGAATTAGAATAGCGGAACGGATGAAATTACATTATGGGAACTTTTATAAGACTTCTGCACTCCAACTAGTAGCAAAATTCATTAGTTTTCGATGGATTTTGACGTGAATTCCGAATAATAGTAACAAGAAACACACAAG
>NW_019761830.1:0-382 GCF_002891405.2 Cryptotermes secundus | reverse complement strand
CAGATGAACTGTATACATTCACACAGAACGTTCAAACTCTGCAACATAACCAACAGTACTAATGATAATAGCAATACGCAAGTTAATCTACTGTAGTGTACGTGTATAATGTAGCATATATTGCATACAACACACAGGTGGATCTACTCGGCTTACATGTAAATTTAAGCTAAGTGTATGACGTGCCAGTTGTAACTAAAAACAGGACCTTAAAATAGGACACATGTGGCTAAAAGTGTCATCTTAGACAACAGCCCCATTTGCTGAACATAGTGTTGTATTGACAGGAATAAAATAATTGTTATCTTTGGGTGAAAAGATAAAGAACAAATTATCGGGAGGCTAATGTGCCATTCAGTGCTTTGTTTTGTATGGAATAAAT
>NW_019761829.1:0-380 GCF_002891405.2 Cryptotermes secundus | reverse complement strand
AGGTTTGCATTGCTAGATTGCTAGTTTTCTTTGATAGATTGCTATCTTGCTAGATATGCGTTGCTAGATTGCTAGTTAGCGTTGCTGGCTTGCAAATTTGCGTTGCTAACTTGCCAGCTTTTCTTTGCTAGCTTGCAAGAATTGGATAGCTAGCTTGCTAGCTTTGCGTTGCTAACTTGCAGGCTTTCTATTGCTAGCTTGTTAGCTTTGCTTTTTTAGCATGCTAGCTTTGCGTTGCTAGCTGGCTACCTTTGCCTTGCTTGCTTGCTTGCATTGCGTTTATTGCTTGCTAGCTTTGCTATGCTAGCTTTCTTAGTTTGCTTGGTTGACATGCGTTGCTAGCTTGCTAGCTTTGCGTTGCCAACTTGATAATTTTGCGT
>NW_019761828.1:0-382 GCF_002891405.2 Cryptotermes secundus | reverse complement strand
ACCAGCACTTTTTCATGACCTGAGGCAGCGCAGCTGGACAACCAAGGGACCGGAGTTCGAGTCACTGTGGGGGCAAAAACTTTATTGCATCCACGTCATCCAGACCGGCTTTGGAGCCCACCCAGCCATCTATCGAATGGGTACCGGGTTTTTCTCACTGTTATAAAGCGGCCGGGGCGTTAAGCTGACCACTAAACTCCAACTAGTGCCGAGATATAGAAAACGTGGGTCTATACATGCACTCCCCTATATGTCTTCATGGCGTAGTACTTAATTAGTTAAGCAGAGAGACAACTTTACCTTTTACTTTTACCAACAATAGTTTGTATTATTTTCTTGCCCGAAGTGATCTCAGTTGTCGAATATCAGTCAGTAAATAAGA
>NW_019761827.1:0-382 GCF_002891405.2 Cryptotermes secundus | reverse complement strand
TGTATATTGGATTTTACCTGGCTCGGAGTGGAGTCCAGTGGCTGGCTGTTAATGTAGTATTGTTCCTTCATGTTCTCTCAAAACAATTTATTGACTAGTTGAGTGTCTAGCAGCATCTGGAGAAAAATTTTATTCCATTAAATTTATTAGATGATGAATGATAAGAAATTATATTGTGCTAAATGCAAGTTTACAGTTGGAACTGAAATAACAATTTATGAAAATAGAGCTTTTTTTTCATTTCGTGCACCCTGTTGTGTTTCTTTATTGGAATATGTTGTAACAAACAACATAACGGTTAAGGTCAACATTACCTTAGCTACATGTTTTTTCTTTCAAAGCCATCATCAGGCAAAACACATGATTACTATATTCACACACA
>NW_019761826.1:0-382 GCF_002891405.2 Cryptotermes secundus | reverse complement strand
CATTTGGAAAGAACTGTGTACTGAAGCTTAGCTTCCATGTTACATTTTGTCTGATATAACCTCACTATATTGAACTGTCACCACATTTTTAATTGTTGACTTATTTCATACCTAATTTATGAGTATGCAGAGTATTATCTTCTGTGATGTGCTGTGATGTCATGTAGTCTGATAGAAGTTTACGGATGTTTCAGAGGAATGATATTAAACTTCCATCAGACTATACAGCGTCACATCCCAGAAGGTAGTACTCTCTGTTATCACTGTCTTGAAACCTCAGATCCAGCATTTGTTTATGATATGTATGTGTATCAAATTCATATTTATGTCTCCAGTGGTTCATCAATATCATTGTGAAACTGAGAACTGTGTGTGTGTGTAA
>NW_019761825.1:0-382 GCF_002891405.2 Cryptotermes secundus | reverse complement strand
TTTCCACGAAGATGGGAAGTTAGAGCCATTGCAATTTATAATGGGGATTATGGATGTAGCGGAGAATGGTGCTCATTTAAATAATTAGATTTTGTATTGCAGAGTTTCTATACGTTGTTCATAGTACAGAAATCCCAAAGGACACAACATATTTGGGATCCGGTATAGCGTAGTCGGTACAGCGACTGGCTACGGGTTGGAAGACCGACTGGTCGGAGTTCGAGTCCCGGTAGAGTTAAGAATTGTCTGTTCTCCACGTCGTCCAGACCGGCTCTGGGGCCCACAAAATCTCTTATCCAATGCGTATCGGGGACTATTTCCCCGGGGTAAAGCGGCCGCGGCGTGAAGCTGACCACTTATCTCCAACTAGTGCCGAGATCAA
>NW_019761824.1:0-382 GCF_002891405.2 Cryptotermes secundus | reverse complement strand
AACTGCAGTTTCTGAGTAGTTACATATGTTAAGGCATAGCCTGCTGCACAAGCCTGCACTGACAGGAAACCTCTGTATACCCTGTATAAATGTTGCTTAGTGCATTGTACTGACAAGGGGTGCGCAGGTTCTACAGTGGAGTGTTAACCAGCGGGCAACAGAGTGATCACGGAAGTTGAAGAATCTCAATTGTTAAGATTCGTTACCAGGAAACGTCAGTAAAATCATTGCAGAGGAAGAGCCATTGTTGAGAGCTGTTAGCAAGTAACGGCTTGTGAAAGCGGACTGAGAAGAGTGATTTGTAGTGTGGAAATCAGCAATAGTGTTATAGTTAGTTGTAGTTAAGACTTGTAAGTGGTCAATAAATCTTTTAATCGATCCA
>NW_019761823.1:0-381 GCF_002891405.2 Cryptotermes secundus | reverse complement strand
TCCAAGCGATCGAAGACAGTACATGCCTTAGACCGCTCGGTTACCTTGACCAGCCGCAGTCATCTTTACTTTGCAAATTTCACTGGCCGTGATGTTTATTAAAGACCCGTAATATTATTCGATTTATTATTAGGAGTAATTAAAAGGTGAACAAGTAGCGATAACATAACAATGAGAAAAACAGAGAGGAAATAAAGATAGTCATTAAATTAAACGTAAATGAATATAAATAATAACGGACTGATCACGTGCATATAACAGAATACAAAAGAATGCTAGGAGAAGCCTTAAATTATCAAGAAAATGTGGCGAGACACTTGATGATTGAGAAAGTTATAGAGAAGCCGAAGACGGCAACAAATTAACCCTTGATAGACAACG
>NW_019761822.1:0-382 GCF_002891405.2 Cryptotermes secundus | reverse complement strand
TACTTTATTGGGAGACCACTGCACTGTTCACTTGTCTTTCGTCCACATATCACAAAGGTATACCTGTAATAAGTGTTTATGTTTGTGAAACGTCCAGGCTTCCACATTTTCTAGAGTTCTAGAGATTCTGCAGTGTAGTTTGAGCCGTGCTAAAGCAACGGCTCCCTTCCGTAACGTCATGGCATCCTGCCATACCTTCCACGCTATCCCTTATCGTTGTCCAAGGGCTTACCCTCTCCTCCTCCTCCACTTTACCACGTGGTTTTTCTCCTCCCTTCCTAACCCTGTGTGTCTCGGAAGGAGGTTCGTTTTGGGAGCAGTGGAGTAGTCTGATAGTGGGTCCACTCGGGCTAGGAGGCTCTTGGAGCAGCGGGAGGAATTT
>NW_019761821.1:0-382 GCF_002891405.2 Cryptotermes secundus | reverse complement strand
TGGATTCAGGAGGTTTTCATTTTGAATCTCGGCCGGTAAGACTACTTCGACTAAGATTTATCGTGGATTTGCTCACTCCATCCAGGCAAAAAACGGGAAAAAAGAGCCTCTCCAATGTTCCCTATCCTAAGTCAGCAAATTCAGTCCATACAAACTCATTGTAATGCCGTGATGACAAGGGTGGTTAAAAATACTAAATTACTTCGTCAGCCATCACTTCGTTTGCTAATCCCACCGCTGTCACCACTTTTTAATGGCATAGATTTAGCGTGAAAGTTCTGACCCGCCTCTACTCACAAACTGTCACGCTCACAAGGACTGGGGTGTCATTTAGTTACCCTAAACTAGGATACTCCTAGCTCTTCAACTCTTTCGTTGCATA
>NW_019761820.1:0-382 GCF_002891405.2 Cryptotermes secundus | reverse complement strand
GGAGGTAGGTACATAGGTAGATTAGATATAATTCATATGGGAAATATTTTTAATGCTTAAATATTTAAGAATTATCCTCATTAAGAAAACAACAAGAAAATCTAAAGTTTCATGATCAAAACATGAAAGGGTCAGGTACGGTCAAGTATGCACGATATTTCCTATCGTCTTGATTTCGTTATATAAACACAATGTTTTCGGAAACCGACCCTGCTTTCATTATACAAAATTACGAAATGCGCTCTGTGTCGTCCATTGTATGCAGCTGTATCTGGTGGTGATAACAGAGCTAGCTTTCGAAACTTTGTGTTCCTTTAAAACCAGAAGGAAACGACGAAAAATGTCCAATATATATATATTTTTTTTTTCTTCAAAGGACTGA
>NW_019761819.1:0-382 GCF_002891405.2 Cryptotermes secundus | reverse complement strand
TAAGTCTTGTCATCACAACGAGACTTTCGGTTCCATTGAACTGCACTCAGTAATGCAGACGGCTCAATTCCTCTGCTTCCAAGCTCATAAACTGGCAGGCTGGCGTCTCGGAACTCAACTGACTTAAAATACCTTCATTGTTTCCTTTCAAAATCCTCCGGCACGGACCGCACAGAAAACATGGCCTCTATTCTTGCGTGTATTAGTTTACGCGGAAACGTGTTTACTCAATTGTTTCACAGCAACTGCTGTACGCGTCACATCTCGTATCGGGACATTTCCTCTATTGTTGCGTGCAGGCATTACCTAGCAACGGCTGCTTCTCTGCCTTCACAGTTCTTGCTTTGGGCAAGTACTCCACAATACAATTACAAAGTCAATA
>NW_019761818.1:0-382 GCF_002891405.2 Cryptotermes secundus | reverse complement strand
TGTAGTTGTTGAATCACTGTTCTTATGCTTGGAGTGTTATCATGTGAAAGGGCCTTATTTATATTGGTTGTTGCAGAAACCCTGTGACTGGGCTTGTGTCCATCTTCGTTGCAGCAAATTGTGTTTTGAACTGTGTGACAGAGAGCCCTGCAATGAACCCTGCAAGAAGCTCCTACCTTGCGGACATCCATGTATTGGTTTCTGTGGTGAAAGATGCCCCCCTCTGTGCAGGATCTGTGATAAGGATGAGGTCACCGAAGTGTTCTTTGGAACTGAAGATGAACCAGATGCAAGGTATTTTGAGTGTATTAAGGACCAAAGAAACCTTGAACATGCCCATGAAGATGGTTGTAGGGTAGGCTGGTATGAAGCTAAAACATTT
>NW_019761817.1:0-382 GCF_002891405.2 Cryptotermes secundus | reverse complement strand
TGGTGGTGGTGGTGGGGAGGGGTGTTCGGCAACGTTTATGCAGATCTGGAATTAGGCAGTGTGCCGGAAGTGAGGCCGTGATTGGATGAAAAAGGGACCGGCGTACTGATCAAATAAGACGTGGCAACGCAACTGGCGAAAAGACGCGTGAAGAAGAATTCAGGTGCACTTGAAAGGATATGATGTTCAGGTGGTTTTGAGAAGAGGTGAAAAATATTTCAGCAACCCCATTTTGAGGACAATAGGTGATGGAAGAAGATTCTTTCTCCTTCCCACGTGGGTAGGAAAAGGAATTCAATAGCCTCTGGATGAAGGTGGTTCAGTGGTGCGTTTGGAGGGGAAGAGGCGAAGCCAGGATATACTCAGTCTGTATCAGTCTTCA
>NW_019761816.1:0-381 GCF_002891405.2 Cryptotermes secundus | reverse complement strand
ATTTGTAAATAGTATTAAATATCTGGGTGTCACCTTCGATAGGAGGATGATATGGAGACTACATATAGAGAAAGCCGCAGCCAAAGCCCTGGGCACGTACATTAGGATATACTCTATATTCAGAAGCAAGCTCTTGAGTGCACACATTAAATTAATCATGTACAGAGCACTAATTAGATCAGTAATGACTTATGCCTGTCCCACCTGGGAGTTTATGGCTGATACTCATTTGATGAAACTGCAGCGCTTGCAGAACAGAGTTCTCTGTGCTATTGGCAACCTTCGACAGGCGCCCACCAATCCACCATTTGCACTTGGCATTCAAAATTCTGTACATGTATGATTACATAAGTAAATTATGCAGGAGGCAGGCAGATGTCA
>NW_019761815.1:0-380 GCF_002891405.2 Cryptotermes secundus | reverse complement strand
AAGCTAGCAACGCAAAGCTAGCAAGCTACCAACGCAAAGCTAGCTAGTTAGCAACGCAACGCTAGCACGCTAACAAAGCATAGCCAACTCATAGCCAGCAAGCTAACATCGCTAAGCTAGCAAGCTAGTATCGCAAATGTTGTATGCAAGCATTGCAAAGCTCGCAAGTTTGCAACGCAAAGCTAGGAAGCTATCAAAGCACATATATCACGCTAGCAAGGGAAAGCTAGCAAGCTAGCAACGAAAAGATAGCAAGCTAGCAAGTTTGCAACGCAAAGCTAGCAAACTTGCAACTTAAAATTAGCAAGCTAGCAACGCAAAATTAGCCAGCTAGCAAAGCAATCCTAGCAAGAGGGCAACGCGAATCTAGCAAGCTAGCA
>NW_019761814.1:0-381 GCF_002891405.2 Cryptotermes secundus | reverse complement strand
TGTAAATTGTGTGACGTGGAAATGTCATGCTCAGATGAGGAAAGCCCAGAAATTAAGAGGAAGAAATACGTGATCAATAAAGCAAATTGAACATATGTCATGAAGCTCTATATACGTGGTAGATAGAGATAACGTAACATTTCTAAAGAAGTCTATTGTAATATTTACGCAGCCATAGGCACCAAAAAGAAAAGGGAAAGTATACGAAAAATAAATATCAAACCGTAAAATGAGTGGGACTAACTGTCATTACAAAGGAGCAGGGGCAATGAATATTAAAATGCGAATATTATGTGCTAGTACTGTGCTTTATGTCGGTCACTGTAGCCGAGCGGCCTGAGGCACGTACTGTCTTCGCTCGCTCGGAAGCCGGGATCGTGG
>NW_019761813.1:0-381 GCF_002891405.2 Cryptotermes secundus | reverse complement strand
TTTTTTTCCGGTCAGCGCCTAATTTAAACAGAGTGAATAACCGGAAGCCAAATGATACAACGAGAAGAGAGCACAGAAGCGGAGCAATTTCCATTCTCCGAAGCGCTACTGAGCAGCGACTAATGAAGGCACAACAGATTGGAAGACTGGGAGTGTGTTTTAGTTGTTTTAAGAATCTCGGCCGTATATTTCTTACAGCAGCAATAATCATTCATTATACAATTTTATTACGTGGTCGTCTCTTCAAGCATCGACAATCCCACCAAATGATCCTAATCGTTAACCTGAACAGAAATGTAAACGAAAGGCATCTGTCTACCTATGTATCTATCTATCTAGTGCTCTACAGTCTTTGTTGGACCTTGGCCGCTTTTTCAGTTT
>NW_019761812.1:0-381 GCF_002891405.2 Cryptotermes secundus | reverse complement strand
AGCGCCGGGAATCGAAGCCGGACCTCTGGATCTGTAGGCAGGAACTCTGACTACTAGACAATAGAGGCAGTCAAGACACATAAAATAAAACTGAAAACAGATTACAAACACAAAGAGCGAAACAGTCAGTACTGTCATGTATTTTGGGGCGTGTGACTATAGACGGGGTATGGATTGGTGAATTTGATTTATTGACCACTCGTACACCTCACTCGGAACTACACTTTACAGATCACTGACACACATAAGCCAGTGTCCCCACTCTATTACAGTCTCCACTAGTCGTTTCCTGACAAAGGATTTAACACAGTGGAGGTTCTTGAGCTTCTATGGTCTCGCCGTTGCCCGCTGGACAACACTCCACACCTGAACTCAGAGCGC
>NW_019761811.1:0-381 GCF_002891405.2 Cryptotermes secundus | reverse complement strand
TAGTAGGTCTATTCCATCGCTGCATCTATCCCTGTAAGAGGCCGTGGAGGCCAATAAATTTGTGAGATGTCGAGGCTCCACATTTTCTACACAATCGGCTCACAGGTGTCATCCATTTACGCTTCAGAATTTGATTGGAGGAGTCTTAACACTTTCCTTGTTGCCTACAGCCTCATGAGAACACTGGGAAGGTTGGCGTAGTGGTAATGCTCTTGAATTGCATAGGAGAGGTGTTGAGTTCGACTTTTGACCAGGACAAGAGTTACACGGACTATTGATTATCCTGCTTTTTCTCAGATCTTCCAGGTAAATGCCGGACTAGTACCACGATAAATGCAACACCGTTTCCTTCCCAACTATTTTCACGTCATTATTCACATT
>NW_019761810.1:0-381 GCF_002891405.2 Cryptotermes secundus | reverse complement strand
TGAGGCACTACAAGGACACGACTAGTGGAAACTGAGAAAACGTAGAGTGGAGTGATTTGTAGTGTGGGAATTAGGAATAGTGCTACAATTACTTGCAGTTCAGAGTGGTGGGCATAAATGGTCAATAAATCTAATTCATCAAATCCATACCCCGTCTAATAATCCCACATTCCTACACGTGACGATATTTATTTGAACAATTAAAATCTATACGACGTCCCCATAAATATACAGGAAAAGTTAACTGAAATAATTTCAGCACAAGCCACGCTTCACTTTTGGTTGTGTCTTTATAATGTTCACGTGGTAGTGTTCGGGTTATTTTACAGTTTCACATACCATCATTTCAGTTTCACATTCGTCGTCGAAATAATTCAAGTA
>NW_019761809.1:0-380 GCF_002891405.2 Cryptotermes secundus | reverse complement strand
AATTCATTACCGTGTTCACAAGAGCCCTCCACTGGTCTCTATCCTTATCAAGATTGATCAGTTCCATACCATCGCATCCTATCTCTCTAAGATCTATTTTAATATTATTCACCCACTTACTTTTTGGTCTTCCTAGTTGTCTCTTTCCTTTTGGCTTTCTCATCAAAATATCCTATATGCATTCTTCTTCGCCCTCATTTTGCTACATGTCCTACCCATCTCATCCTCCTTGACATGATCAATTTAATTATACTTGTCGAAGGGTACAAGTTATGAAGCTCCTCATTATGCAGTTTTCTCAAGGAATATAAAAAGGGAAATGGATTGAGAGCAAAACTAGAAATGGCGCTGTACTAGTAACAGGACTGACTTAAACAATG
>NW_019761808.1:0-381 GCF_002891405.2 Cryptotermes secundus | reverse complement strand
TCTAGACAATCGGCTCATAGATGGCGGTGAGGTCAGCCTTACGCGACGGACGCCCTTTACTCTCCCGGGAAGATTCCTGGCACTCATTTCTGTTACAGACTGAGTCGGCCCCAGGGCCATAGTGCGGCTGGAAGGATTACATCAAATCTAATAACCTCAACGGGAATCAACTCCACGACCTTTCGGCTTGTAGCATAATGCCTTAATCAACTACACTACTGTGTGCCCCTTCTTCTCACAGTTACGTTACTTGTACAGCTGGAAAGGCATATTCAATAGGCATGCAAGGTATAATAATGACTCCAAGATCTGGGTATATGCACACGTTTCGATGGGCATTTTATTAACTGAAACATGCGCTGGCGACTATAACAATAGAAA
>NW_019761807.1:0-381 GCF_002891405.2 Cryptotermes secundus | reverse complement strand
CATAGTGCGGCTGGAAGGATTAGGTCAATTGAAATATTCAATGACCATAATTTTTTAATTAACTTTGCACCAGTTTACACGAAATAGTCGACTTAGAGGCCAATGCGGTGTGACCTAACACAGAGAATGTGCTATTTAACTTTGCTGTCCTAACTGGCACTGAAGCTGGATGCACGTGTTGCAGCTTGGTAACCTGCTTCACGTGACACCCGCATCGGAAATGAAGGTTCGCGTCACTGCACGAAAATAACATTACGATCACAATCTTGCGGTAGGATGTGAAAACTGAGTCACGCTTAATTGCTCTATTATCTTATGCAACACGTGGTTAGCACGATCTGTGGCAGCAACGTACGGGAGCAATGTACAAATACCCATTCA
>NW_019761806.1:0-381 GCF_002891405.2 Cryptotermes secundus | reverse complement strand
CTGTGTAATAACGTGTATATTGGAATTATCTATTTCCTTTAAGATTCTGGCATTTACTCGACATGCCCCATAGAACGTGAGAAAATCTCCACCCACCACTAGCTCGTTATGCGGGGTGCTGTACTGCTTAGGCGTCGTTTTCATTCCGCGTGGTCGCGGGAGCAGAAATTGGATTTTAAATGTCTGCAACCCGTCATAACATCAACGTTTATTAAACGAAGAAGAAAGGCTGGGTGAGGGTGTACATCCAGCATGCTCACTCATTTCCATAAGCAATCAAATGTACGCGATAGGAGGCAGGAAGACATAAACACGAACTTGACTCTCGGAATTACTGAGTTTTTGGACTTCGTCCATCGTCCGGTATTCTAAAGAACACAA
>NW_019761805.1:0-381 GCF_002891405.2 Cryptotermes secundus | reverse complement strand
CAGTGTATCATAACCATGTTTACAAACTTCCTTTGAAACATTTCTCTATGCGCTGTAACATACCATATGCTGACCACAAAATATTATGAGAACACCCGCTATTAAACCTTCAATACTCTTTGGTGCAATGATAACGTACACAAAATTTTAGTCAGATACCCTGAAGGAAAGCTTGGAGGATAAAATTAAAATTGATATGAAAGAAACCGGGTGTGAGAACTGGACAGGACAGGGACCTATGGTGGGGCTGTGGGAAAACAGTAATTAACCTCTGAGTTGAAAAAGGATACAGAATTTCATGACTAGCTGAGCGGCAATTATCTTCTCAAAAAAGAATTCTGCTGTATGGAATTAGTTGATATGGGATGGGGTGGGGAATGG
>NW_019761804.1:0-381 GCF_002891405.2 Cryptotermes secundus | reverse complement strand
AGAGGCTGTGGAGCATAGGAAAATCTCTTGCATCTGCCAGGAATGGAACCTGGACCGTCTAGCCCGTAGCTACACCGGCTGAATACCCCTGCCCCCACCACAGTCAGAATTACCATGTTTTTGGACGTTGTCTATCGTCCAGTATTTTAAAAAGCAGTAAAGAACACAACGTTTCGGAAACTGCATATGTTTCCGTCCTCAGATGAGGGGGAGGGGGCTGACACTGTTGGGTCCGTTAGGAAGAGGTAACCTCGATCAGTCCAAAGACCCAGTAATTCCGTGCGTTATACAACATCGCTAAAACCCTTTAGAATCTACTTCCACTACAGTGTTGTTGTTGTTATTATTATTATTATTAGAGGGGGTGGGTTTCCCCATGCA
>NW_019761803.1:0-381 GCF_002891405.2 Cryptotermes secundus | reverse complement strand
TCATCAGCGAACTGGTTTCTGAGAACGGGAGGAAGAAAACAACACACAAGGCTGGACACTTTGCTTGGTTAGTTCTTAGCCTATTGATCGGTGCTACATCAACAGCACTGTCTGTAAGACGTAAGCACATTAGCTGCAGTCCCCCCGAAATCATTGGAACAATTACTTTCACCACTTCATGTTAAGCATTATTAGAGAAGATGTAGAGAAATGTTTGACAAGATTAATTTATAATGTGGAGGTATGGTCTGTCTGGATTTTAAGCTCCAAATCAAAGAAAGGGTTCTAATTAAATCTGTTTGACTAATTTAATTTTTGCTCACGTAAGTCTAGTAAAACCAAAACAGTTTACATGAAGCTCAAATCGAACAGTCTTATTTT
>NW_019761802.1:0-381 GCF_002891405.2 Cryptotermes secundus | reverse complement strand
TAGCTCCAAGGCTGGCGGCCATTTCACACCAGTCTCCTAGTCTTCGCTTCACAGATTCACTAACGACTAACTACCGCTCGGCTGGTGTTCTCGTTATACAAGCCCTTTACACGGACCGCGAAGAGAACATTGTTTTCAATAATACCTCTATTCTTGTAGTTCAACTGTTGCTTGTTAAGAATCTGGTGCCTAGCAACGGCTGCTGTCTTGTTGTTTGTTTCGCGGACGCAGCCTAGAAACGCGTCTATACGTCGCATTATATATAATTAAGCTATTATAGATTTTATCTACCGCATTTTTTGAGGTTGTCTATATTTAACCCACTCTAATGCACCCTGGTGCCGGTCACGGTAGCTGAGCGGTCTAAGGCATGCACTGTCT
>NW_019761801.1:0-381 GCF_002891405.2 Cryptotermes secundus | reverse complement strand
ACACACACGTGTATATACACATCAGATACATTATCTGTATTACATAAAATTTACACATGTATTCAAACAAATGGAAGTCTGAAGATGGAAAATTGGTGCCGAAAGAAACGTCACCCACTTTGTGAAAGCTGGAATAATACTGTACTTTGTATGATGGAGGATTGAACAGAAAATGATATCGATCACGTGAAAATGGAACGTCACGTAATAGACGTATGGAACTGGCAATAAGCGTCAAAGGCGGAGCCTTCCTGCCGAAGTCGATCAGAAGTTGCAGCGGGAAATCAGGATTTGCGCAAACCGAATTAAGGAAAGTAAATAACTATCAAAAAGTAAACAAAATTATAATTTTGCCTGTGGTTCTGTATGGGTGTCAAACTT
>NW_019761800.1:0-381 GCF_002891405.2 Cryptotermes secundus | reverse complement strand
GAACACATAAGAGACATAAAAAATAATGGACTAAACTCCAGATTTTCTCAGCATATATTAGACACCACACACGAATACAGCACAATGGACAAAAATTTTGAAATTTTATATATCGGCAAGAAAGGACGAACACTGGATACTTACAAAAGATTTCATATTTATGAAGTCAGCAAACAAAATATACAACTGAATGATAATATTACTGAAATTTTTAACCCTATATATGATGTAATAATAGATGCATACCAAGCATAAACAACATTTATATCTCCCCTCCCACCACATCCTCACACACCCTATCACTACCTCCCCCTCCCCTCCCTCTCCTGCACCGAATTCACAAATAACATACATCACCAAATCGGTTGCAATCTGTATTCC
>NW_019761799.1:0-381 GCF_002891405.2 Cryptotermes secundus | reverse complement strand
CAGGTCACTTGAGACCCATAACCTGATTCTTTCCCCCAACTGAACTCTTGCGGTACTGGTCCTTATGTAACATCCTCTCTGATGAGAAGATTGGTTTATGTCTTATGAATATGATTGGCTTTTCGTCATATGTATATTTTGTACATATAACATTATCGAAAATTCTTCCTTTTGCACTACACACAAGTCCTGTGTCAGCACAGGCTTCAGAGAGCAGATCATGCCTAACCTACGTATCTTATGCTACAACAGCAGCTTAGTCATCTGAACTGTCATAAGATTAACCACCGCCAAGTTATATTTTCTCTGTCTGGTTTCACCTTGTCCTACACCAAGAACATGTTCATTCTCAAGATTTTGTATGACTTCTGCTTGTCACCT
>NW_019761798.1:0-381 GCF_002891405.2 Cryptotermes secundus | reverse complement strand
TCAGAGCAATACCCGAGCAATCCATCGCCCCTTGTGTAATACCAGTTGAATGCGATAAATGAGGGTTACTGTCGCTTGGGATGTGACGCCGTATAGTCTAATAGAAGAGACTGTCATACCCTGACCATGGAGGCAGAACGTTCATCCTGTCCGTTCGTAAATACCAGACTGACCGGCGTCACATCCGTGAAGACAGTAACTGTCAGGAAGGTACCGGATGAAGTCATGGCGAGAACACTCGCGGTTTGGCCACCCCGAGGCGCACGCGCCTCGCTGCTTTTTCGTTCAGCATATTGCTGACACGCTTTCCCTCCTTGCGTGACTGACAGACAGACAGATTCTGTAATTATGTCCAGGTTCTAGGATTATCTCATTACGATT
>NW_019761797.1:0-381 GCF_002891405.2 Cryptotermes secundus | reverse complement strand
CGTTGCTATCTTGCTAGATATACGTTGCGAGCTTGCTAATTATTCGTTGCCAACTTGCAGTTTTGCGTTGCTGATTTTGTAGCTTTGAGTTGCTAATATGCTAACTTTGCGTTTTATCTTGATTGCTCTGCGTTGCTAGTTTGCTACCTTTGCGTTTTATCTTCATAGCTTTGCGTGGCTAGCTTGCTAGGTGTGCGTTGCAAGCTTGCTTGATTTGCGTTGCTAGCCTGCTAGTTTTCCGTTGTTGCTTACTCTCTTGCTAGATGAGCGTTGCTAGTTTCGCAGCATTGCGTTGCTAGCTGGAGAGTTTTGCGTTTCTAGCTTGCCAGGTTTCCTTTGCTATCTTGCTAGAATTGCGTGGCTAGCTTGCTAGTTTTGCGT
>NW_019761796.1:0-381 GCF_002891405.2 Cryptotermes secundus | reverse complement strand
TGTAGAATGTTCAAAAATAGGCAGGCGAACAAATGTTCACGATGAAGAGCGAAATGGTCGGCCATCTGTAATGAGTGATGATCTTGTTCAGATGTTTACCAAAATTTGTGAATGACGGTGCTTCACAATTTCAGAAGTTTCATGTGAATTTCCACAAATTTTACCCGCCATTTTCTACGTGATTGTCATAGTTAGGCGAAGATATCTCAAGTATTGCGCAAGATGGGTTCTGAAAACGCTCATGGATGCACACAAATCCAGAGAATGGCTTCGGCTTTGACTTCTTGAGCCATAACACGAGGATGGAAATGAAAGTTTCAATCACACCATACGAGCAACAGGTGATGAAACTTGGGTTTCATTTGTGAATGCTGAAACCAA
>NW_019761795.1:0-381 GCF_002891405.2 Cryptotermes secundus | reverse complement strand
GGAGGTACATTTCGTGCCTGGAAACCATGTGACAATGCTGGATAAGAAGGAAACTGCTGCTGTCATCAACAGGCAGTTGGTAATACCTGAGGCATTACAGCATCAGTGACCAACGTTTACTGTCCAAATAATTTTTTTTGTTCACAAAGAAACAACTTCAGTTGTTTTATTTCATATCTAAAACAGTTACAGCATGATTAGGACAATGTATGTTAGGTCATAAACATGTTTTTATAATATTATGTATATGAAATATGGCTGTCTGTTTTATATTATCACAGTAAATCCAAGAAAACACAAGGACACTTCCTTGCTCAACTTTCATTACTGAAATTCTTAAAAATATCTACCAAATGACACATGCATCATGACAGTTGATAT
>NW_019761794.1:0-381 GCF_002891405.2 Cryptotermes secundus | reverse complement strand
TTGGTCACTGCAACCCTAGCGTCACTTTGAAATCATAACTCCCTGGTGTGCTGAATTGTGAAGTATATGCATTTTAAAAAGGGGTTATGTTACTGTGTGATGTGACCTCAAACTCTCGAAGCGTTTCGAGCAGTTAAAGGCCATTCTGTAATTATTTTCGCAAATCATACGACCAAATACAATACTTGGGGCAATACCCGTAAATACAAGCACATCAGAGCCGTGCACTATATTTCAACAATGGTCAAGGACTTTCCATTGGTTTGTTATTATAATTATACATATCTTTCTATCGAAGGCCGCACACAGATTCAATAAGCATCTCAAAAGAAAATTAAATTATCATTCATAAACTATCTGGTGCTATGCCGAGGCCTTCCT
>NW_019761793.1:0-380 GCF_002891405.2 Cryptotermes secundus | reverse complement strand
TGTGGCGCCGTGTAGATATTGTGTTGACCGACGTTTCGGAGGAAATCGCCTCCATCTTCAGGGTAGAAGAAAAAAGAAAATCCGCGTTCCTCCAAAACGTCGGTTAACACAATATCTACACGGCGCCAAATCCCAAAAGACTGCTTTCTTCATATAATAACGCAGGTCGTACATGGAAGATTCCACTGACGTGCATCGTTAGGTCAAAGAAATTTGACAGACTGATTTATCATATCTGTGAGACAAGCGTGTCTCCGGTAAACTGACGCAGCCTTCTGGATCACGTCCGCTCACGCGCTCTTCGAACACGCCTGGTCTTAAGCATACAACATGTTTGGAGTAAAGCTAGAAAAGGCCGCGCCATAGCTCAAGCGGTTAGT
>NW_019761792.1:0-381 GCF_002891405.2 Cryptotermes secundus | reverse complement strand
AAGAAAAAAACTGCTTCTTACTCTTCTTTTGCTTTACTTTCATCATTGACATTTAAAAAAATGGGGTCATAGCCTACTTTTAGGTATGATGTAATTGTAGCTTAGTTTCAAGGTAAGGGTGTCCTCACCTCTATTGAAACTTAATCTTTCAGAATGTGAAGACTACAAAACTTCATACAACTTCGTACTTGAAGTAACTTTATACAAGCAGTACATTTTATATGAAATTCTTGCTGGTTGCATGAGAATTCCAGATGCTTGGACAGGGTAATAGGAAGTTAATGTGCTCATTTTCAGTTTGAAATGTTCTTTCCTTCACTTTTAACATGTTAATTTTTGAAGCTGTTCAAAGAATATAGGTTGAAGTACACATGCTTCCTT
>NW_019761791.1:0-381 GCF_002891405.2 Cryptotermes secundus | reverse complement strand
CTCAAAATATGCATTTGCATATCCATAATACCTATGTTCTTGGACACACAATCATCTTCAAGATTGTGTAGGAAAACTGCAATTAGCTGTGGTACTGATAGAGCCAAAAGGGTACTGGGACCTCAAGTAAACTTTTCTTGAAGAAACACCAGGTAGTTTGTTGAAAGCCAACCAATGTTTTGGAGGTGATATATTCTTACAAAATGTCTGTTGATTTTCAACATACATATGGCATTATAACCCAGAAGACAGAACTCTTCGTAACTGGTACTGTGAGAACCTCAGATCATATAAATACTTCTTATTTTAGGATCATTATGAACCTACAAGTATAACTCTTTTGGACTTGCAAGCACCATGATATGCATCACCAGTGCTCTT
>NW_019761790.1:0-381 GCF_002891405.2 Cryptotermes secundus | reverse complement strand
GAATCTCATCACAAATGGTCTATTACATATTGTGGTATCATTTGTCTGTCCATATCTGTATGAGGGGTTCTTCCATGTAAGATTTGATGTTTTCACGGTGGTGACTATGTTTCAAGGTCTGTGAGGTAGCATGTACCACTTGGATTTGTGTTAAAAATTCCACTGCAGCTGACTGTAAATTTGACTCAGGCCTTGGCCTTCAACTTCAGTTGTGGGTAACTTCAAGAAGGGCCTCAGTTGTAACTGTAGTTATCTGCTTGGCTCCAATTATATCCAGGCAGGCCAGTATTTGCAATCTGCTAAGTTTGGTCCTGCTGGCTTTAAATTCCACCATTAGCCACCACACTATGGCAGGACAGGAGATTATGAAAATGACTACCC
>NW_019761789.1:0-381 GCF_002891405.2 Cryptotermes secundus | reverse complement strand
GCCACAACTCGCGAACAGCTGGTATTGCAAGGCGAAAATAAAAATGAGCCCTAACAGACCCTGGACACACAGTGTGGGTGTGATGGTAAGAAATCGGAATGGACATGACATAGAAGTCTGAAGTTTTAACATGGTCATTTCATTCGTATTTCATCCGTGACTGTATCGAGAAATATGATATTGACTGAATTTCCAGCAATTTGAACCCTCTTCCTTTCTCCAGACTCAATTCTGGAGGATAGGTGTCCCTTCCCAACAATTTTCCTGGTGCTCATTTACACGTCAACATATTGATGAGGAATTTCTTTTGGAAAGAGTAGCTATGTTACAGGTTCTTTTCAGGCATTTTGGTCGACAGTGCCAAATTTCATTCAACCAGCT
>NW_019761788.1:0-381 GCF_002891405.2 Cryptotermes secundus | reverse complement strand
TTTCCTACTGGCTTGGTGTCACTGGTAAGTTGTCCTTGACTCTCACAAATGGAAATATACTAGAATGCTCATTATCGAAATCCTGATTATCTGAACTGTCAGTTAACCATATTACTGCAACCAAACAATGCATCTGCTTCACAAACACCACTGATGGACTTATTCAAATAATGTGTTTGAAAAGGTTAATTTATAATACATTTACTAATTTCTCATGTTTCACCTGTTCTTAAACCTTTTTAGTGTTTGTTATCATTATAGTAGAGTATATCGTACTGTCACATTTTAAGGGTGACTGTAGATGGTGTTTGGATTGGTGAATGGATTCGTTAACCGCTTAAAAACTCAGGACTCAGAACTACAAGCATATATAGCACTGTC
>NW_019761787.1:0-380 GCF_002891405.2 Cryptotermes secundus | reverse complement strand
TCCCCAAAACAGTTCAAGTTTCTTAGAACTTTGTCACAATTAATAACAGAAAATTTCCACACGTGTCGAAAAATATTATTAGTGTCACAATTCTCAAAACAGTTTTATTTACGTTGTTGCACACAGTTTATAGATTATGTCAATTAATTGTGGTGATCTGAACAACAGAGCAGCAGAAATTGATTTCCATTAAAAATATGAAGTGGGATTTGTAAAATGTACCACCTTTAGAATCATGCTGCCTCAGGCAGCTGCATTGTTTGTCTGAGCTGCTGAGCTGTCCATGAAGAGAAATGAAAATATTGTGTAATTAACCAGTAGAGAGACCATGGATCCAGTGAAAGATGGTATATGAAAGAGTGCTGTGAATGAGTGGATGC
>NW_019761786.1:0-380 GCF_002891405.2 Cryptotermes secundus | reverse complement strand
GCATCATAAAATAAACAACAAACGAAACACTGTTAGACTGTATAAAACCAATGTTTATTGCATAATGAATTGGAAAAGCTCTGGAAGGAAACAGTAATGTCCTAACTTTGGGTACTCCCCAGCATGGAAGGGCTTAGGAAAACCATGAAAAACCACAGTCATGCTTGCTTGTCCCAAACTCTTGTATTATATTCTTCCATCATTTAATTTTGAATTCAGAGATAGCATATAAATAGAACAGGTCTATCCAAGCATCATCTTATTCATAAGATAAGGTGATGTTCAGATAGGCTCGTTATATTCGTATGCTGTCTGTGTTCAAAAGAAAATGTAGGCAGGCTCCAACACTAGCTGCTTCATATAGGGGTACAGAGTGCCAA
>NW_019761785.1:0-380 GCF_002891405.2 Cryptotermes secundus | reverse complement strand
GTTATTCTTGAGTTCATTCTACATATTTGTGCTGCGAGACGGTGCGACACCCTTTAACACCGGGTGTTGTGATGTACAGTCTAGAAAATTTTCTACGTTTTCTTTATTCTTTGTAGTTTTCTATTTTTCCTTAGATTATTTTCCCATTTGCGCTCAGCTGTATTTAAATATTGTCACGTGTATGGGGCGTACACGTGACGAAAGACGGGTCCTATTATGAACTGAGGCGAATGGAGAAGAGAGGCAGTTTTCGTGCTGTAAGATCCCTTGGGATTTGAAGCCCCAGAGAAAGAAATAAATAAACTCGCGAATAATAATGGCACTCGCTTACGCGTAAGAGTACTTCCGGTCTTCTGTCATCTAGCAAACGTGACACATTA
>NW_019761784.1:0-380 GCF_002891405.2 Cryptotermes secundus | reverse complement strand
ATACACAATCTGTACGAGCTGCTGTTTCTCTTGGAAGGTTGTAACTGCAGAGGAAGTGTGCAGAGGACATGATGAAGCAATGATATCATATATGGTACCTGCTGTAAGAACTGAATAAATTCCCTAAAACCTCAGGTTGTCAGTACCAGCCAAAATTCAAACTATGTGCCTCTGAAATAAAAGTGCTAAAGAATTTATTTATTTATATGGTTAATTTAACCATGCTGTCAATAGCTGAGACTATATAGCACACTGAATGACAGGATGATTGATGAATAAAGAATTGCAAAGGATTTGAATGGAAACAGTCATGGCCTGAGAAAGGTAGCATATTGACATTTGTGTGAACAGACTGAGGAAAACTACAAATAGCTTAAGGT
>NW_019761783.1:0-380 GCF_002891405.2 Cryptotermes secundus | reverse complement strand
TAAACTAAGTATTGCTTATACGAATAAGTGATGGGAACAATGATTTTCTGAAGTTCTGAGAAAGGAAAGTTCGGGTAGTCTAGTCCACTTGGCAGTTTTTGTGTTTTCAACAGATTCTTTATCTTCTCTGCGGTAACTAACTGCGGCTGCATTGTACCCTGTTCTGCATGGACGAATGCGTCTATTAAAATTTCAAATGAATGTTGACTCTCGTCAACCCCTCTTTGTACCAACTTAAGCTGCTCGTTAATTAAATTCACATTTTCAATTTCTTCTTCTAACTCATTGAATTTGTGGGAGCTATAATTTAGCAATTTTGTTAAACCTTCTGTTAGCAATTTTTCGTTCTGGTTTACCCTATGTAGTGTGGTGTTTACTGA
>NW_019761782.1:0-380 GCF_002891405.2 Cryptotermes secundus | reverse complement strand
CAAAATTATAATTTTTATCTAACAGATATTACAATCATCCGCAATTATTACAAAAATCGTGCGCATGGGGATATAAAAATTGTCATAAATCTTCTCTGTTGTCAGTTTGATATATGAACTGAAAGAACAGTAAATTCGGACAGCAATGATGGACAGTAACAAGCAGACCAACAGGCACTTCTGCTGCCATCTCGTATGCCACAAGCGAACTATTTACCGAAGCGAAGAAACGTTTCGGACAGACATCTGGGGAGAAGAATGGAAACATATTATACCCAATACACTCTCGTCTCAAGACTTAAGGCTCTCGGGATAATTAAACAAATGACAGCGAGCGTACCAAAATTGTTAGGCCATGCTCAACCTGCTTCCTAGGGGGG
>NW_019761781.1:0-380 GCF_002891405.2 Cryptotermes secundus | reverse complement strand
TACAAATCACCATTGCACCGGCTAAGTCTTTTTCCAGCCTGCTGTGTCCTCATCAGTCTTTCCCTGACAACGGCTTCTAACAGTGGAGATTCTTGAACTTCACGCGTTCAGGTTACATCTCCCCAGCCTCCTTTACAGAACTCAACTCTCAAGTAACAGAAAAAACTTACTTGGGTCGGCCCAGTTGTCTTTCTTATAACCCCTTTGCACGGACCGGTTAGAAAACACCTTTTTCAGCAGTAACTCTGGTATTGTAGAGGCGCGTTTATCGCTCCGTTTCATAGCAACGGCCGTTGCCTCGTTTGTTTCGTGGTCTGTGCATAGCAACGGGTCAATACGTCACAGCATTTACACATAATTTTGCTCCATATTGTTGTCTG
>NW_019761780.1:0-380 GCF_002891405.2 Cryptotermes secundus | reverse complement strand
CGTCAACATCAATGCACTTTGCAACTAGTGTGAGGACATAGCGTGCTGCTCGTCTGAGTGCATCTTGAAGTTCTTTTATGGGGGCGACATTATGAAATAGCTCTATCTCGGAAAACTTCCGGAGTCGGACGCATGCACATATAACATTTTGCGTAGAATGACCAACACTATTACCTCCAAGAAGAGTCCTCCTGGGACATTCTGTATAATTTATATATATATTGTAACCCCCCTCGTTGGTGTCTCCCCCTTAGTGGTGAGGGAGTTTGATTATGCCAAGGACCCTGAGAGCTATACCAGCGGTAGCTTAACTACCGGCAGGGCCTCCCTTGCTGGACAGTTCAAAGGGAAGGCATCAGACGAAGAGAGACACCAAAAAC
>NW_019761779.1:0-380 GCF_002891405.2 Cryptotermes secundus | reverse complement strand
GATCCATTTTAATATTATCTACCCACCTACGTCTTGGTCTTCCTACTGGTCTGTTTCCTTCTGACTTTCCCACCAATATCATATATGCATTCCTCCTCTCCGCCATTCGTGTTACATGCCCTGCCCACATTTAAACAGGTTATACTTATTTAATGTGAACAAAGAAGTGATTTTTGTTAGTTTCTGATGGGAAGAGGAGAGGACTTAATTTGACCCGTATATATCGTGGTTTGCGGAAGAGAAGATATCGTTATTTTGGGATTTTATTTCGGCTGGTTTACGTGCGAATCGAATTTTTAGGCAGGAGGCTGATGAGTATTGTTCTGTTGCTTTGTTTATATGACGACGTTACCTCGACTGCTCAGATCATATACAAACAA
>NW_019761778.1:0-380 GCF_002891405.2 Cryptotermes secundus | reverse complement strand
GAATTTATTTGTCGCGATATACGCCCGATACGCGACAATATATACTGACCGAGCGACCTCCGCTTGTCGGCGAAGTTTATAGTGCGCTTGCGGACTAAAGCCACGGAGTATATATATAGCATTTGCCCAATCATGTACATTGCTTAAAGTGTCAGTGAGTTTTATTTTTACATTCTGACGTCCAACACTATATTCTATAACATTTTATTACAAGTTTATCACTACATGTTTCGACCAATGTGATCATCTCAGGTGTTAAAAATTATTGGGCGAGGAAACTGCCGTCTTCTCTTGTTGCTTATGTTGTTAATATACGTCCTCTTGCTGGGCATGTGTTTTTGAGTTGGCGGGTTGTATTCTGTCCTGTTGTATGTTGTGCT
>NW_019761777.1:0-380 GCF_002891405.2 Cryptotermes secundus | reverse complement strand
A
Organism: Cryptotermes secundus; assembly: GCF_002891405.2. Taxonomy (NCBI): domain Eukaryota; kingdom Metazoa; phylum Arthropoda; class Insecta; order Blattodea; family Kalotermitidae; genus Cryptotermes; species Cryptotermes secundus. The sequence continues at coordinate 379 of NW_019761777.1, read as the reverse complement.
TAGAGAGAGGGAGGATGGGACAGGGGCCTTGACAAAGACAAGAGGAGAAAGGTGAAGAGATTCAATGAGTACTGGCCTCTCTTGTCTTCACTACTTCACTCCCACCCCACTCTCCCCTAGAAAGAAAGGGCCCTTCAAAGAATGACAGTTTCCTTACTGTTGTCATATGCAGAGTGTGGGTGACTACAGACGGGGTTTGGATTGGTGAATGGATTTATTTACCACTTGTACACATGACTCATAAGCACAAGTAATCACAATGCTATCATTGATCAACATACTTTACAGTAGCTGTTTCCTGGTAATGGATCTTAACAATGGAGATTCTCCAGCTTCTGTGCTCCTATCATTGCCCACTGGCTAATACTCCACATCTGAA
>NW_019761776.1:0-380 GCF_002891405.2 Cryptotermes secundus | reverse complement strand
CTAACTATGAAATTTTTCCACGTAGAATTTGTCAGTTTTAATGCGCATGCGTGTACCTTTGATTTGCCACGGTTGCCATCTTTCTGTTTATATTTTCCACACTTATCTCTCTTTGGAAACTGGTAGTCCTCTGGAGTCCACGGCTGTATTCACGTCATCTCTTCAATTTCTTCCGGAACGTCCACTCACTCTTCTCTCTGCAGGTTTCCATTCACACATTCTCTTTGGCCGTCAATCATCTTGCACTCATTGCAGAGCTGAAAGCGATCCGTGTTCTGTATTAACCAGAAAGGGGGTTTCAAAGGAAACGCCTCATAATTGTATTCGGGAGGTGCCCGGTTTGAATTTCGGCCGGGGCACCGACTGTCTTTATTTAGGCT
>NW_019761775.1:0-380 GCF_002891405.2 Cryptotermes secundus | reverse complement strand
ATAGCTCCTCAATTATTATCACGAGGCTGAGTGGACCCCGTTCCACAACCACTAATTCTCCGAAAATTCTGGTAGAACTGGGAGTCGAACCCGGACTTCTGGACCTGTAACCAGGAACGCTGACCACTGGACCACAGAGGCGACAATTTTAATGGATAATCTGATTTAATATATTGATGTAATATCCGACAAGACGAAAACTAAGAGATACTAGTGTGAGTAAACCATCTTTAGGTTGAGATACGAATTCGAACATCACAATGAAAAAAGTAACGTACAACAGATACGTTTCGAGAACATTACACCGCATGCAGAAACGCTGAAACACCCTAAGGGAGGAAGAAATGACGACCAGACAGCCATAAAAATATTTCATGGAT
>NW_019761774.1:0-380 GCF_002891405.2 Cryptotermes secundus | reverse complement strand
CACACAAATTATATAACTAAACAACTCCATGAAACTGAGCCCTTCTTCAGAAGCTGCCGGTTGCCCAACCATTCAAGAATTTGCCAACATTTTATGGAGCACGCAGGTTCATTACCATGTTCACTAGGGCCCTTCACCGGTTGCTGTAATGAAGCAGATCAATGCAGTCCATACCACCCCATTCTGAGATCCACTTCAATATCATCCCCCTAGACAGGTCTTCCTAGTGGTCCTTTTTCTGGCTTTCCCATCAAAATCATATATCCGTTCCTCTTCCCCCCATGGCTGCTACATTCCCTGCCCATCTCTTCCTCCTTGACTTCATTATTCTTGGCAATGAATACAAGATACGAAGCTCCTCATTATGCAGTTTTCTCCAA
>NW_019761773.1:0-380 GCF_002891405.2 Cryptotermes secundus | reverse complement strand
TATTTAATTAGTATAAATTCTTCCATGTTCACTATTACTAGAGTAATGGGCGAGAATAAAGTAAATGTCCATATATTTTCTAGCATTTTGAGATGTAAACCCGCTACTAGGCAACGACTGCGAAATAAGCAATTACACAACAGCCATTGCTAAGTAACTGCTCCGCAAACAAACGTGTTTCCACGGCAACACGAGAATATAACAAGAATAGCAGGCGGTTCATCCCGAGAAGTTGCAAGCAGAAAAGTTAGGAGTCAGTGATTTTAGTGGAGTGGAGTGACTTTGTTGGTGCGTTAGTTAGAGAACCGCTGCAGTTCAGTCGTTGTAAGCTGTTGATGCTGGTAGCTGAGGTAGGGCGAGAGTTCGGGAATTCAGAGGAA
>NW_019761772.1:0-380 GCF_002891405.2 Cryptotermes secundus | reverse complement strand
GCTCGGTCGGTATAGTTCTCTTGCGGACTGCAGGCCACGGAGTTTGTTATATTCTGTAAGAGTGTACAAATGTCGGGGGAAGCGAAAATTCCTTCTACGCAACTTTCCAGTGGCCTGAACGTGTAAGTAGGGAAGTCCATACACACAGCTCAATAAGGCAAGCAGATGGACTTGTAGAGTCGGGACACGGTTCACATTAGTCCTATATCTTCTTTCGGATCCATCTAATACAGAACATGGACAGCTCAAAATTCCTTCAATACGGCCAACTGAGCTTCCAATCCTACTCAGAACTTCGCAAATTTTCTCTAAGCAACGTGTCCAGATCGGTTCTGAGGGTCACATGACCAATTAGAACAGGTGGCTGTTTCCCAAAGGAT
>NW_019761771.1:0-380 GCF_002891405.2 Cryptotermes secundus | reverse complement strand
AACGGAACGAAAATATTCTAAGAACAGACACCGAATGGAACACTTTGAAAGACGGAAACCGAATAGTTACCAGTTATCACGAATTTATCTAGAATTCCACCTATGAATTTATTTCATTATTATTCCATAAAAAACAAGTATACCTGCGAATTTTATATGGCATTTTCAACTAGTTCAGTCAATATAACTAACTTCCACGAGCTGATTCCTTCTTGAGAGGCCGCCAATTGTGCAGTTACTCAAGTATTTTCCAGCAATTTATAGAACCCGAAAATTCATAACCGCGTTCACAAGAGTCCTATACTGGTCCCTATCCTGAGCAACATCGATCCATTCCATCCCACCCCAACTTATCTCTCTAAGATCCATTTTAATATTGT
>NW_019761770.1:0-380 GCF_002891405.2 Cryptotermes secundus | reverse complement strand
ATATAGCAAGGTCATTGGCCTTGCGTCAGATCCCCAACCTGGAGGACCAGGTCCCTGTGTTTAAGTCCCCCAGTGACAAGGTGGCACCGGGTTCCCTTTTCGTCGCCTTCTACGACTCACAGGGCTGCAGTTGAGATATTTTAACTCGCCTCCACATGGGGGAGCAGCACGTTACTGAACTTTATTTCGTTTGTAGCTTCACGTCATATTTATTATTAACTATCTGCTTGAAGACAGAAGCAATGAGGTCCGCCGACACATTAGCAGCAAGCCCATTGCCACACGGTACCATCACTGGAGCAGCTCCTCTTAGGAAGACTAAAGAATGGTTGTAAGAGAGACATTGAACTCTGACGCAGTATTTGCACAAGTGCATAAAG
>NW_019761769.1:0-379 GCF_002891405.2 Cryptotermes secundus | reverse complement strand
TCTCTTCGGTCCAAATGTTCTCTTCAACATCCTGTTCGTACTATAACGAACTGTGTCACTCAAACATGGCGCTTACAGACGGGCCTTACATTGCAGTGAACTACAGAATTCTGAGGTTGCTCATGTTTCCGCATTATGGCTAAGTTTGGTTGAGTTTAAGCTCTTGAGAAGTCTGCATGCCAACCACATCACATCGTATGGGGCCGGTATTCAAGGTCCCTGTTACCTTATTGAGAAGAATGTAATTTGTTGCTCAACTGAGAATGGTGTATCTAATTTATTGTTAAGATAACTTACTGCAAATGTCTTAGAGAAAATGTGGGAGCCTCGACGTCTCACCACCTTATGGGCCTTCACGGCCTGTTACAGGGATAGCTTT
>NW_019761768.1:0-380 GCF_002891405.2 Cryptotermes secundus | reverse complement strand
GCTTTGCGTTACTAGCTTGCTAGAGTTGCGTTGCTAAATTGCTAGCTTTGAGTTGCTTGCTTGCTTGATTTGCCTTTCTTGCTTGCTAGCTTTACGTTGCTAGCTTGAGAGCTTTGCCTTGCTAGCTTGCTAAATTTGCGTTCCTAGCTTGGTAGTTTTGCGTTGCTAGCTTGTTAGTTTTCGTTGCTTGCTTGCTTGCTGTGCGTTGATAGCTTGCTAGATTTGCGTTGCTAGGTTGGAAGCTTTGCGTTACTAACTTGTTAGCTTTGCGTTCTAACTTGCTTGCTATGCGTTCTATCTTGCTTTCTATGCGTTCTAGCTTGCTTGCTTTGCGATGCTAGCTTGCAAGCATTGCGTTGATAGCTTGCTCGCTTTCCGTT
>NW_019761767.1:0-380 GCF_002891405.2 Cryptotermes secundus | reverse complement strand
GGGGGGGGGGCTCGGCTTTGCGCAACATGTCACAATATGTTTCCTTAGAGATTTATGATATAACAAAATAATGGACAGCTCTCAAAATGATACTGTAGAATGTTGACCCATTGCTAGGTAATGGCCTGTACACACCTAACAGAGGAACACGTCATGTCTGTAGTGATGTCACGCAACAACAGAGATGCTGCAAACTATGTTCTCTGTGGGTCTGCTTTGAGGCCGTATGACCCAGCTGACCTAGTTCAGTTCAGTTAGTGAGTGCAGTACTGTTGAGTATAGTGCAGTGAAGTGGAGTGGAGTTGGTTGGTGAGCAGTAGGAGGACTGCTGCAGTTGTGTTTGTGAGCTGTTGCTGTTAGAAGCTGGTAGCTGAGGCACA
>NW_019761766.1:0-380 GCF_002891405.2 Cryptotermes secundus | reverse complement strand
AAAGTCATAACAAAAGTTCTCATCAATAAAACTAGTGCGGTAATTTCTCACGTCTTCGAAACGACGTATTGATTTGTAATGTTCTCTTCTTTACAGATACATGAACTGAGTATAATACCAGTTGGACAGAACATCTGAAATATCCTGGACACGCTTCCTCTGCGTTGATGCGTCGGGATTGATTACGTAATAATATGTTACTTGCCCAACCGATTTTTGTAATTTGATTCTGTAACAACTCCTGTCTTGCAACTGAATGTAATTCTAAAATGTCACAATTGTTAATCATAAGAATTCACTGTATCCTGTACAAATAAATAATAAAAGACGTTATTTCCTAGGCAGTATGGCCTTTAACAGAAACGAGATAATTACCATAC
>NW_019761765.1:0-380 GCF_002891405.2 Cryptotermes secundus | reverse complement strand
ATATAAATTATTCAAAGAACCAAATATAGTGCAGTCAATAAAAATGAAAAGACTGAAGTGGCTAGGGCATATAAGAAGGATGGATGAAAGTTTGCTCTGCAGGAAATTAACCTTCTCCTAGCTGGAAGGCAGAAGAAAGAAAGGAAGACCATATTTACGGTGGCTGGATGATGCACTGCAAGACCTCAAAAATTTAAAAGTGACAGCTTGGCGGATGAAGGCACAAGACAGGGATGGTTGGAAGGCTGCTGTCAAGGAGGCCAAGCCTCACAAAGTGTTGTAGTGCCAGATAAGAAGTACGAATCTTCGCCTCTTCCAAGAGGTTTCCCAGAAAAAATATATAATTATTTTCGTATCTTCCAACGCAATTATATATGTGT
>NW_019761764.1:0-380 GCF_002891405.2 Cryptotermes secundus | reverse complement strand
ACTTTTGACAGTTTCTAGTGAAAGACTCGTAACAGTAATCCCAGAGTTTATCTCCGTCATCATATTCATAACTTTAAGTACCCTTCAGAGAAACTGGTTCTTAAAAATATGTTGATAATTTCGTGACCAATTACTATGCCGTAGTTTATACGCATCTACTGCACAACTACGCTAAATGCTAAGGCCCCAAGTCTCACACCGCACTAATAATAATTTAATTCAACTCAAATCTTTATTATTTATGTGCCGAGTCAACAGCTGCTAGGCCAATTACAGACAGCACAGTGTAGATACAAGTAATTACATAAAGGATAAACACAACATAAGTCAAAGACTAATTAAATGTAAGCACTGGAGGAAAAACACATTAATGCAGAGAA
>NW_019761763.1:0-380 GCF_002891405.2 Cryptotermes secundus | reverse complement strand
GACACAAGAGAAGTGTGGACACATGAAACATTAGTGTATTGTAATAAATATAACTGGTTTTGTGTATGATAGATAAGAACAATGGCTCCCTCTTTACCCGAAACAATAGGAGCACGCAACACGAACAAATAATTGAAATTCGGCGCGGCGCCTTCGTTACCGACAATGCAGTTCTGTGTATTGAGCAAAATACGTATCGCTTATGAATCGTGTTCTGTTCAGAAACTGTTGCTTTAATGAAGCTTATCATTAATTAGCAGGCGTGGCATAATTGGTCGTAATGAGAAAACACCATCATTAAAATCTCCTTATTAAAATGACCAAGTTTATATGGAGTTATGTCGTCAACGTCATCATCAACATCATTGGCACAACAGCCC
>NW_019761762.1:0-380 GCF_002891405.2 Cryptotermes secundus | reverse complement strand
GTTTTCTCTGTTTTTTCTAAGGTCTTGTTTAGTATTATCCTCTCATTTATGTCTAGGTCTTCTAAGTGGGGGTTTCCTTTTGGCTTTCCCACCATGATCTATAGGCATTCCAACAACCCAATGCATGCTGTATGCCCTATCCATCTCATCCTCCTTGGCTTGATTATGTTTGGCAAAGAGTACAAGCTGTGAAGCTCCTCGTTATACAGTTTTCTCCAAGCTGCTAGCATTTCATTCTTCAGTTTAAATATTCTGTGCCAACCACGAGAGACAGTAAAGGAGTAATTTTTTTTAATTCACTTTGTGGGAGGTGGAGTCCAGCTGGGTCCACTTGGCGCGGTAGCCACTGATTGGCCTATTCATTCATTCATTCATTCATT
>NW_019761761.1:0-380 GCF_002891405.2 Cryptotermes secundus | reverse complement strand
TCAGTTCGTACCTCACAGGAAACATATTACGTCTCCACTACAAAGACAAACAGGTTAATGCTGTTTAGGGAAAAATCGTCGTTTGCAATGAAAGCCATATAAAACACAAAAATACGCAGTGTGGGCAGAATGAAGAGTTTTAATGTGTTAAAGGAAAAGGTACGTACAGTAACCACTGAGCTTTAAAAGCCTTAAGATCCAGTGCACTATATATAATGTAGCATATTTACTGCACACCTACTTCCATATTACAGCATCCTGCTATATCTGACATTGTTATTTTGATTAATTTATAATTAGGAATTATGATTCCAAGAGATTTCTACACATTTCGCATTTTTTTTCCTTGGCACTACAGCCCCAGTATCCCTAGGCATACC
>NW_019761760.1:0-378 GCF_002891405.2 Cryptotermes secundus | reverse complement strand
GTTGCTAGCTTGCCAGCTTTGCGTTGCTAGCTTGCTAGATTAGCGATGCTAACTTGCTAGCTTTGCGTTGCTACCTTGCTAACTTTCCGTTCCTAGGTTGCTACCTTTGCGTTGCTAGCTTGCTAGATTTGCGTTTATAGCCTGCTATCTAATCGTTGCTAGCATACTAGCTTTGCGTTGCTTACTTGTTGCTTTGCGTTCGTGTTTGCTAGCTTTGCGTTGCTAGCTTGATAGCTTTGCCTTTCTAACTCGCTAGCAATCCGTTGCTAGTTTGCTAGCATTGCGTTGCTAGCTTGCTAGCTATGTGTTGCTACATTGCTAGCTTGGCGTTGTTAGCTTGCTAACTTTCAGTTGCTAGCTTGCTAGATTTCTAGATTT
>NW_019761759.1:0-380 GCF_002891405.2 Cryptotermes secundus | reverse complement strand
TATATTGTTTCCACTGTGCTTCAAAGCCAGTGAGACTTGGAGCTGCACATTCATTCTTCACACAGTGCAACCATCGAACCCGGGCCGCGGATGCCGGGTGCGATCCTAGTTCAAGTCCTACGCGATTTATGGTCGTCAAAGTATTTGCTCCGAATGTTTCGTTTTACCCTGCCAATTACCATTCCATCAACTGTTCCACATTCATTAACCATTCTGTCTTCTTCTACGTTGACGGATTGGGCTCTCAGGCCTGTTCAAGGCCTGAATTAATCTGACATTACATGAATCTTACAGGCAGTTGATAAGACACCTTGGACAGGTGATCAGCCTGTCGCAAGGCCTATACAGGACAACGCAGACATTCATCCATGCATCGAGTG
>NW_019761758.1:0-380 GCF_002891405.2 Cryptotermes secundus | reverse complement strand
TCTTCTACTCTTAAGATGGGGGCGATACGTTCGTCCGAAGCGTCGGTTAACAATATCTACATGGTACCACATCCCAGAAGACTGCTTTCTTCATGCTCACCGCCGTGAAAACCTCAAATCTTACAAAGCATTTATATTCCTGAAGAATAAGCTAGCTTGCTCATTGCTGCACATGACAAGTAGCCTGAAAACAGCGTAGCTATCCAGGATAACCAGCTGAGGTCTAATTTATATCTTAGCAATATACAAAAGCAGTTCAAAACCTGCCTCCATTAGCAAATAGTGTTATAATCCTGACGCCAGATGGCACGAAAGGCCAATCGCCGAACCACGTGATCATCTAGACCAATCGCAATCGCTGTAAACGTTGAAGAATTTGG
>NW_019761757.1:0-378 GCF_002891405.2 Cryptotermes secundus | reverse complement strand
AGCTACGAAGCTAGCAACGCAAAGCTAGCAATTTAGCAACACAAATTTCGGAAGCTAGCAACGAGATCTAGCAAGCAAGGAACGCAATAAAGCAAGGAAGCTACGCAAAGATAGCAAGCTACAAACGCAAATCTAGCAAGCTACCAACGCAAATCTACCAAGCTAACAATCTATCAAAGCAAAGCTAGCAAATTAGCAACGCAAAGCTAGGGAGTTAGCAACGCAAAGCTAGCAAGCTGGCAACCCAAGCTATCAAGTCAGCAACGCAATTCTAGAAATCTAGCAAGCCAGCAACGCAGAGCTAGCAAGCAAGGAACGCAAAAGTAGCAAGAGAGCAACGCAAAGCTAGCAAGCTAGCAACGGCCATCTAGCAAGCTA
>NW_019761756.1:0-379 GCF_002891405.2 Cryptotermes secundus | reverse complement strand
ACGTCTCACAACCCTATGGGCCTTCACGGCCTGTTAGAGGGACAGCTTTACTTTACTTAAAGGGAGTGTGCTACCAACAGGCGCTCAATAGAGTATTTTAACCTGCCTGGGGTGGGGAACGAAACTGAAGAAGAATTGCGTAATAAGAATATTAATAATTCTTACCCTTCGCTGATATTGTTTGAGTGGTTAAATCAAGAAACATGAGTTAAGTATAGCATATAGCAACTTATGGGTAAAGTAAAAGAAAAGAAAATGTAAAGCTATCCCTCTAACAGGACCTGGAGACCCACAGGGTTGTGAGGCGTAGAGGTTCCCACATTTTCTAGAAAATAGACTCACAGATGGCGGTAGGATTGTCAGCCTTACGCGCCGACAG
>NW_019761755.1:0-380 GCF_002891405.2 Cryptotermes secundus | reverse complement strand
ACTAAGAAAACAGGAAAATCGGCCAGGAGGGTCGATCTCCGGGCTGATGTTTTAACTGAGCTCTCACAGATCGCTAATCAGAAATTTGTCAAAAGTGACCTTATTTTTCCCTGATTTAACCACAATATTGATATGTCGAAACTACTCAATGTCATGGATCTGGAATAGCTCAGTAGGTATAGCGACTGAATGGACGGTCGAGGTTCGACTCCTGAAAGGGACAAGGAATTTTTCTTTACTCCACAGCGTCCAGACCGGCTCTGGGGCCCAGCCAGCCTCATACAGTGGGCACCTGGGGTTAAAATGGCAGGGGCTTGAAGCTGACCAGTCACCTCCATGTAATGCCGAGATCAAAATCTATACCTCCACTGTCCCATACA
>NW_019761754.1:0-379 GCF_002891405.2 Cryptotermes secundus | reverse complement strand
ACACGAATTTTCTTTCCGTAAATTTGCCCAAATGAGATTTGACGTACCCTGATTCGTAGATTACGTGGAACTCAATTGAAAAGCGTTCTATTGTTTCATTAAAGAGCTCTGTCTTTTGCCCAGGATTATATTTATGGGAAATATACAGTTCTTAGCCTAGCGTATATTTCTATAAACACCATTAGCCTGCTCAAAGTTCTGAAGGAGACCCAGTTGGTTTCCCGTGATACAGGAACTTCTTTTTTTAATAGTTCAGTCAGCATAGCAACTGGAGCACTCAGAATTACTGGGTTTTTGGCCTTACCTCATCGTCCGGTATTCTAGAGAATAGAACATACGACGTTTCGGAAACAGGATTTTCTACCTTCTTTTCTACTCC
>NW_019761753.1:0-379 GCF_002891405.2 Cryptotermes secundus | reverse complement strand
GGGCCGCCGCAGTGGGAAGCCAGCGACTAACCGCTTGAGTTTATCAGGATAAGTCCATATATATGTGATATTATTGGGGATCATCAGTGTGGGTTTCGACGTAACATATCAATTACACATCAGATCTTTTGCATTCGTCAGATACTGCAGAAGAAATGGACGTACGATGAGACAGTACATCAGCTCTTCATAGACTTCACGAAAGCCTATGATTCACTTAGGAGGGAAGTATTGTACAATACTGATAGAGTTTGGGATACCCATGAAACCAGTTAGGCAGATTAAATTGTGTTTAAACGAAACTTATAGTAAAGTCAGTATAGGTAGACAGATATCTGATAAATTTCCTATCCAGAATGGTCTAAAACAAGGAGATACT
>NW_019761752.1:0-379 GCF_002891405.2 Cryptotermes secundus | reverse complement strand
TGTTTCCTACCTCTAACATGTCTGAAGTAACTTGAAAATGTTCTTCAAGAAGAAGAGTATACAGTTTTGCTAGACAGTTCAAAGCTTGGAGTTGTTTCCAAGGATCGCAGCTGTATTGAAGGTGAAACATCCTCCAGCACCATATTACTAAAGAAATTTGTACAGTATCTATAGTGTTACCTTTATTTTGTCTGATCACTGTATATGATTGTCTTTATTCAGCCAGGCATCATAGTGTTTACATCAAGTGGTTGTACCTGACTTGCCGTCCATTAGGAATTATCACTAGATTGGTGTTTCGGTTATTTACCTGTTTCTGATTTTATTGGTGAGATGACAAATATTGCCACACACATCCAAGTCATTCTTCCATTAACTG
>NW_019761751.1:0-379 GCF_002891405.2 Cryptotermes secundus | reverse complement strand
AGAATTCCTTACAATATTTTTGCATCATTTCTCTCCGTGACCGATGCTACTCATTCCAGATGCAGTTTTAGCAGTGTCGATTCTTGGATTGTCCCGGATACGCTGATCTATCCGCTCTTTAACTTCCGATACATGAATGGATGGCCGCAACGTCATCGGCACTTCTTCGCCTTTCTTTCCATCCTCTAACTCGAGTTTCCGCCATACTGAACGGCAGTTCTTCCGTAAATGTATCCAGTTTCCATGCTTCCGTGTTGTTCACGCAGCATTTGTATAAAACGTGTATTGAGATCTAGCTGAGTGAAAATGAGGAAAGTTTACATGTGCTCTCTTTTGCAGTGCTACCAACATCGCTTTTGACATTTATTAGTACAGTAAA
>NW_019761750.1:0-379 GCF_002891405.2 Cryptotermes secundus | reverse complement strand
TTTGTCTGGTAACTAATTGACATTCTCAGTGAAGCAAACTGTGTGCATTATCCTGCTGCCAGTCATTTCTGCCCACATATTGACTCTACTGAAGCGTGATGTTCCTGCTTAAAGTGTCCCTTTAAGTTAATTTAATAGTGAGAAATACTTCATGTAATTTGATTCAAGATTTTCTCCGTAGCAGACATTTGATTTACTGAATACTTAATGAGGTGCTTGTAAAAGTTAATTGAAGTCAAACAGCACTCCTAGTTGTCAGAAGTGATCGGAAAATGAAGGTTAACAGTGTAATCTTTTTGATGTTTATTTTGCTTCAGAGCCAAGACACACCATGATCTGAAGGTGCACTGGAATACACACCGCTCTGACCCACTTTACC
>NW_019761749.1:0-379 GCF_002891405.2 Cryptotermes secundus | reverse complement strand
GATTTGCTTTGCAATCTTGCTATCTCGGTTTTGCTAGCTTGCTAGGTTTGCGTTGCTAACTTTCTAGCTTTCCGTTGCTAACTTTCTACCTTGCTAGATATGCGTTGCCATCAAGCCAACTTTGCCATTCTAGCTTGCCAGCTTTGCGTTGTTAGCTTGCCAGCTTTGGGTTAATAGCTTGCTTGCTTGATAGATATGCTTTGCTAGCTTTCTAAATTTGCGTTGCTAGCTTGCTAATTAGCGTTTCTATCTTGCTAGCATTGCATTGATAACTAGACAGCTATGCGTTCTTACTTGCCAGCTTTCGATTGCTAGCTGGCCAGGTTGCGTTGCAAGCTTGCCAGGCTTGCGTTGTTGGCTTGCCAGCTTTGCGTTGCTA
>NW_019761748.1:0-379 GCF_002891405.2 Cryptotermes secundus | reverse complement strand
GGAGCCACCTATCACGTCCGAGGTTTATCACAGTTTTCCTCGGTTCCTCCAGCAAATGCCGCAAAACTAACTTGAATAGGCCACGACCGTTTTCTTCCAAATTCTTTCCAATTTACTGTTCATGCCTCTATCGCCGGCATACAGTCTGAGCTAGACACCCTCGTGAAGGAAATCACAAAATGATGATAGCGTCACAAGTTAAACTTAAGATTACGACAAATGTCCTGGCTTTTGGGCCGCAAAACCGAGCTATCCATAGAAAACAAACAAACTTCAACTTTATAAATACATAATATGGACATATAGTATACTGCTATGGGGTTGCACAAAACAATCAAACACAAAAATAATTCAAAGATTCCAATCTAAAATCTTGCGA
>NW_019761747.1:0-379 GCF_002891405.2 Cryptotermes secundus | reverse complement strand
TGTTACTTCGGCAAAGCAAGTAGAGCCTTAGAAATACACACTAATTATCACAAATTCAATCGGACATAAAATTGCTCGAAAAATTAAAAGTTGCCTAAAGTGCGGAAGAAGACCACAGAGTTTGTTGGAAAGAAAGGTTTTACAGATTCAACTGAACACCACTTACTGGAAATACAAGGGAGCAGCCCGCGTGTCTCTGGTTGCAGATCTGGAGAGCCAGCCTAGCCCGGATATCCCTCTCAACTGCATTCACATCTTTGAAGCGAAAGTCAGGAAATCAGAGCTTCTCTAGTATAGATTATATGAGGATGTTCCCTTTTCATGTTGTTAGTGCATTGGCGCCACATTTAAGCGTTCTTTTTATTTTATGTTAGGTCTA
>NW_019761746.1:0-379 GCF_002891405.2 Cryptotermes secundus | reverse complement strand
CTGCCATTTCTGAAGAAAAAAAAAATCCCTGGTATTTTTACTGGACTTGTATCTTTACTTTCCGGATATTCTTCATAGGTTGGCGAGCTGTGTCTAGTGCTAGCAACAAACTCCTTGAGCCTTAATCTTCTGCAGTGGCACAAGAATAGGTTCGGTAGGGCGTCCCGGCGCCACAGCTGCAAAGCAACGAGGGTCTAGTTGACTTACACCAGTTCAATAAGGAACATATCGAACATTCTGCAGTAACTGACACGATCCGCTTGCAGCCGTGATTGTAATAAATGGAATATTTAATCCACAGCCTTCTACATATGGTATCGTAGGGAGCTGTATTACAGATGCTTTCGTCTGCAATATATCAGGCACTTGCTCACTTTAG
>NW_019761745.1:0-379 GCF_002891405.2 Cryptotermes secundus | reverse complement strand
GTGTTTCTTCCTTGCTTTGCGTTGCTAGTTTGTTCGCTTGCTTTGATTCGTTGGCTTTCTTGCTAGCTTTGCTTTGCTAGCTTGCTAGGTTTGCTTTGCTTGTTAGGTTGCTTTGCGTTTCTTGCCTCCTTGCTTGCTTTGCGTAGCTTGCTTGCTTGGGTTACTTGCTTGTTTGCTTACTGTGGGTTGCTTGCTTTCTTGCTTGCTACCTTGCGTTGGGTTGCGTGCTTCCTTGCTTGCTTTGCGTAAGTAGCTTGGTTTTCTTTGCTTGCTAGTATATTTGTTTCATTGCTTGCTTTCTTGCTTGCCTTGTTTGTTTGCTTGCTTGCGTTTGTTCTTTGCTTGCTTCCTTGATTTTCGTTGCTTGTTTGCTTGCTTG
>NW_019761744.1:0-379 GCF_002891405.2 Cryptotermes secundus | reverse complement strand
CTCCATGAGTAAGTAAGTAAGTAATGTTACGAGGGATTACTCTGCAGTCACTCGCTGAATGCGTGCTGCCATGAACCACGGAAATTTGTGTCTTCATGTATGCTCTCTGAACACTTGTATTAAAATACTGTGACATGTAGACCCATCGCCAAGTAATAGATGAAAATAGCTAGGAAACGACTCTGCGGACACTTAGTTTCCTCGGCAACGAGGAATAATAGAAGATACGTTTCTGTGCTATTCTTCCCGGGACTACATAACGAGGACTAGTTGTTCGGTTTATGTGCAAAAGTATAAGATGCTTAAACTTGACGGTGGTCAAGCTTATGACCATTCAAACGCTTAAGGTGCCGTTGTAGCATAAGATATGTAAGGTAGG
>NW_019761743.1:0-379 GCF_002891405.2 Cryptotermes secundus | reverse complement strand
GGATTTCTTATACCCTGAAGATGGAGGAAATACGTTCCTCCGAAACGTCGGTTAATAAATACCTACATGGCGCCACATCCCCCCCAAAAAACGGCATTCTTCATAGTTACTGCTGTGATAACCTATTACATTGCATAATTTTGTATTATTTAAAAACTGTAGTATTCATCATTCAGAAGTGTCACTTGGGGAAAAAACACTTGTGAGCTGTTATCGGAGAAATGAATAGTGTGAAAGACAGCGTCTGCGCCCCAAGTTCTGCTTCAAAGTGGGTAAAACCAATAAGTATACCTGGGTGCAAATCGAATTTTGAAAAGTACAGAATGAGCAGAACTCTAGCATTGGAGTGGTTTTAAAAGTTTCAAAGCAGAAACTGCCT
>NW_019761742.1:0-379 GCF_002891405.2 Cryptotermes secundus | reverse complement strand
CTACGCATGATAGGCCTAATGGCGTCGAATGGTAGCTCTGACGATTTTGAGTGATTCATTTTCTTGTATATTCCTTATTTTAAAGTACTGTCCCACTGCAGACGACCCTCGTTTACGCGCTTTCGTTATTTGCATTCTACACGTATTTCATTGTCATGGGGAACATCATCATCCTATACACGGTCTCCGTAGCAGCTGACGCGCATGCCCAGTGAGCTGCGCCGCAGTTTTCCCGACTCTATCCACCATTTTGACTCGGTCATGTCGATTCTTTCTCCTTCATCAGTGTGCTCAATATTCGTGCCACATATAACCATAGTCACTTTAGTGGTCAGAGTTCCTGGATACAGATGCAGAGGTCGCGGGTTCGATTCTCGGC
>NW_019761741.1:0-379 GCF_002891405.2 Cryptotermes secundus | reverse complement strand
TCGAATACCTCCACCGTGACCATGCGAGTCGTAGGAGACGACGAAAAGAAAAGTCTCGAATCTGAGACAGTAAAATATGGTAGCGAGTCTCTTGGGACTCGGACCCGAGAATGACTGTGCTGGCAAAGGCCAGTGGCATTTGCAAAATATAGACTTTGACTTTGGAATTCATTCAATTGCCATTCATTCGTAAGTAATTCGACCTTTGGCAATCGTTAATAGTAAACCAGAAGTGAATGATTCGTAAATCAGGACCAAGTCAGTCTCAGTGAAAGAAAGACTAGAAAGAAGACAGTCCACACAGACTGGAGCGAGTCTTGGGCAGTCATGATTGTGAGCTGTTATATTGATTGTAATTAAGAGTGATTCAATCCAGAAT
>NW_019761740.1:0-379 GCF_002891405.2 Cryptotermes secundus | reverse complement strand
GAAGCGCAAATGTTCCCTGCCATCTATGAGTGTCAGAAAGGTGTAATTTGGCGGTAATACAAATGTCAAAGTTAAGTGCTATTATAAAATAAAATCTGTTTCCCTCTCCCCCACATCCTCGTGGCAAAACCATCTTACCCCAGGAAGCAGTGTCCGCTTTTAGACACTGATATTCACTTAACTGATCGAGAAATTTCCTGCATTTTATGAAACCCAGAGGTTCATTACCATGCTCAAAAAATGCTATCACCGGATGCAAACCTGGAATCAATTTAATCCACTCAGCATCTTCACAACATGCGAATGGCCCTTCCCTCCAGCTTTTCAGACTAAAATTTTCTACAAATTTCTAATCTCTCCTTTACATCCTCCATACTTT
>NW_019761739.1:0-379 GCF_002891405.2 Cryptotermes secundus | reverse complement strand
CGGGGGGTGGCTACCTTATAACGGAAGGTCACTTTGTATTTCACGGGCAACGTCACATGGGAGTCGGCACGGTAGCTCACATCTTACTTTAGGGCACCCCCAAGCCTACTGCTGCTTCCGGCGACCGCCATTAGGAGGCAGATGCTTTTCTTACTAGACTCTGAAGATGGAGTCGATACGTTCCTCCGAAATGTGAGGTTGACTTCTGTCAAATTATACAGCCTTACAACGCAGATCGTACTCGTGAAGACACAATGGATGTGTATATATCCTGTCTTGTGTCCGGAGGTTGCTCTATCGATTGGGCCCAACTGAGTAGGCTTTCACTTAAAGGCGGAGACAGAATGCACTCTCCGAAACGTGTTTTAAATAAAAAAAA
>NW_019761738.1:0-379 GCF_002891405.2 Cryptotermes secundus | reverse complement strand
TCGCAAGGCCGCTACCTACACACAGAACAACACAAAGAGAATAAATTCACACAGACATTCAATTCTCGGGTGGGGTTCGAACCCACTGTCTCAGTGTTCGAGGGGGCAAGACAGTTCATGCCTTAGACCGCGCGGCCACTGTGGCCGGCTGTCTTACATTCTGTGGGTTCAGAATTACCAGCACCATTCCTGGAATATGATTCCTTGTCTCTATTTAGAAAAAATATACATATTGTGACCTGCGTAGTAGTCCTATATTTATACGACATACAGGAAAAGGAACTATATTTCCTGCTATTTATATAAATCAGGAATAAACATTTCGGCAATACTGAATGATACGTCACGAAAGCCAAAATGGGGATTTATATTATCAAGT
>NW_019761737.1:0-379 GCF_002891405.2 Cryptotermes secundus | reverse complement strand
TTCGCCCTTTTCGGGGAGAAACGTGCGTATGGGCACTTCCCTTCATGTGTTCTCCCTTGAGGTTAAAAATCATCTCAATTGGAAATCTCACTTAGAATTCCTATGACCATCCAATACTCCTTACAGCTGAATGGTTACACTGCCTTTTAAGGACGACGATCCTGAATCTAGCTACCCTCTCAGTAGGTGTATCTCTGGGTGTTCAAGTACCAAGTTCGGGGTTTGAATCCCCTTAAAATCCCAGGCTTTGCCAGCAACTGGGAACAATACGCTAGACTTTATACTTGTACACTTCGGTCGGACTGTTCGCCAGTTTAATCACGTATCATCACTCGCTTCACGTACGCACTGTGCCTTATTAGCGAACTTCAGTTCATCA
>NW_019761736.1:0-379 GCF_002891405.2 Cryptotermes secundus | reverse complement strand
TGTATCATATTTTCAAAGAGTTATAACTGTTTAAGTACTGATAAATTTAAATCTCTATTAAGGAGGGGGGAACGTTTGTTGCTCATCCAACCATAGGATTTTATTACTACAATTCTGATTTAATCACATCTTTTTTCTTGTCCAGTATAGGTGATAATTTGTCGATGTGGCCGGGGTCGTACTGGGCATTCGAGGAGTTTCGATCATCCGGTTACCTATAAACAGATCTTGGAGCTGATTATCGTGCAAAAAGGGATAAGAGACGCAGATATTTATCACCGGTGGGATCATAGTGGCCTAGAGTCTGAAGCTGACTGTTTCGCTGGTTACCGTCTTCTGGTACAATGTCCTCGCTAACCTCTTGAAATGACTTTCTATT
>NW_019761735.1:0-379 GCF_002891405.2 Cryptotermes secundus | reverse complement strand
GATACAGTCCCAATTCCTTCAAATTTTACATTTTCTACTATACCTTACATTCCTTAATGATGAAATGATCATTGACACTGTCTTTTACACGTAGGAAAGAAATGCATTAATTATGCAATGATGCGATATATGCAGTGAAGTATGGTGTATATACTACAAATGGAAAGCACAGTGAGACATTGTACAGAGCAGATAATTATATGACCCTCAACATGTCATTTTTCTATTTTCTCACATTTGTAGCATAAATGAGAAGGTACTGTCTTCAAAGAAGAAATGGATCACACGAGTTTGATTGACTTACATATTTTCAGCACCACTAAATATGAGAAAGCAGTTTTTGGAATACTGTCTGTCCATCTGCATGTATTTGCTCCTT
>NW_019761734.1:0-379 GCF_002891405.2 Cryptotermes secundus | reverse complement strand
TCGGAGGAACATGTCGCCTACATCTTCAGGGTCGAAGAATAAGCCAAGCAAGAAATAAGCATGAAGCGGGAAGCAAACAGAGCCCTCCTTCCTGCCTGCTTCATGTTGGGTTTTGCTTGGCTTAATGTTCGACCTTGCATATGGAGTTTATATGCTCTTGAGGAACATGGGTTGACTTTTAACGGGCTGCACGGTGGTAGATCCCAAATGATAGAACTCTTCATAACCACCGCCCTGAGAGCCTCAATGCTTACATTCCACATATTTAATTTGCAGTTTTCTAGATATATTCAGTGACGAGCGTAACAATTTGTCAGAAGAATAGCCATTACTTAATTGAATTAATGAACATTGTAGGGTAAAAATTATTAATTTGTAT
>NW_019761733.1:0-379 GCF_002891405.2 Cryptotermes secundus | reverse complement strand
TGCTGGAGGGGGGGGGCTTCTCCGTTGCGCAACATGTCACAATATGTACGATATTGAGAACAAGGGATATGCAATGCACTGTATACATCGCCCTGGCACTGCAGACAATCAGACAAAAAGGCAGTGTTTTAATTTCAATTCCATATTCCGCTTTGACGACGGCAGAGGAGAGCTGTTAAATTCAATAGAGTGAAAATATTGTACCGCTTCCTGATATGGCTGACTGCTTGCTCTTCAGAATTAGGTAGAGTGAGAACAGTATATAAACAGACTCCGTGGTCTAGTGGTCGGAGTTCCTGGCTACAGAACCAGAGGTCCGGGTTCGATTCCCGGTGCTACCAGATTCTCTGAGAAGTAGTGGGTCTGGAACGGGGTCCAC
>NW_019761732.1:0-379 GCF_002891405.2 Cryptotermes secundus | reverse complement strand
CATTATCAGCAGTAATTAAATTAAATAAGACCGCTTCTGTGGTCTAGTGGTCAGAGTTCTTGACTAGAGATCCAAAGCTCCCGGGTTCCATTCCCGGCGCTACCAGATTTCGTGAGAAGTAGTGGGTCCGGAAAGGGGTCCACTCAGCCTCGTGATTATAATTGAGAAGCTATTTCAAGTAAATAGCGGTTCCGGTCTAGAAAAATTAGATTTAAAACCGTGGGTATTCATTGCTCTGACTACGCGACACTCTCTATCGGCAAAAGTTGGCACTAACTTTGCCGACAAGCGACGGTTGCCCGGTCGGTATAGTTCACTTGCGGAATACAGGTCACGGAGTTTGTTTTTGTTTTATTAATTTAAACATAATATTTTGTAC
>NW_019761731.1:0-379 GCF_002891405.2 Cryptotermes secundus | reverse complement strand
CCACATATACACGGTGCCACATCCCAGAAGACTGCTTTCTTCATACTTAAACATAATTCTAATGTATAAATATGTTCTTTCTGTATAATTAAATAAACATGATAGGTCTAAGTGGAATTATGTTCCCGTGTATGAAATTGCTCTCTGTTCACATAAGCTGAAGGAAGGGACCAGGTCGTTGAACTACAGAAGGAAACCAATTCAATTTAAAATATTCAAAAACCGCCTCTCTGTACGCGACGATACTGAACAAATCGATAATCTTATAAAGTGATGTGCTTACTTCATGTTGCTGTAAAGAATTTCACATGGCATGACAATGTGGAATGATGAAAGGAAGCCCTAGTTTGTGTTGTTTATAAATGTGAATTCGAAACTT
>NW_019761730.1:0-379 GCF_002891405.2 Cryptotermes secundus | reverse complement strand
GACCTTTGGATCTGTAGCCAGGAACTCTGACCGCTAGACCACAGAAGCGGTATCGACAAACTGAACAGAAATAAAAAGTTGAAAATCTTATAAAGCCTGTCTTTATAGAAGAGTTAAGGGAAAAGGATGACAACATCAGGAAATGAGTCGTATTAGTCGAGTCCTGTCAGCTTTCGTGGGCGGTACCGCAAAATCTCGTCTTTGAATATGTTGGGTGATTTGTGCCGTTATTGCGCCCATTGATAACAGCATGTGGGTTTGAGTGCTTATCGAGAATATAACTGGATGACGAAGACCTCATTGCTACATACTATGAAACTACTGTTGCCATGACGTTGCATGTGCGATGACGTCAGGTACAGTTACAATATGGGCACGC
>NW_019761729.1:0-379 GCF_002891405.2 Cryptotermes secundus | reverse complement strand
AGAACTGAAAATAAAACACATAAAGGTCTGTCCTCTTTAACATTACCGGTTCTGCGCAACAAGCTCAAGTAATATAAATGCACACTTTGTGGCTCAGCAAAATCAGGATGAATCGTGTGATGCAAATACGAAAAAATATATCGCTGTGTCAAAATAAGTATTTTGTGTTTTGTTGGGCCCTAATTTTATTAAATTTGCAGTTGGGATGGGGATAAGTAGATTCTAAAGGGCTCTGACGAGGGTGGATGACACACAGAGTTACTGGGGTTTGGGACTTTTTCCATCTTCCGAAATTTCAGGTAATAGAGGACACAATGTTTCGGAAATTGGATCCGTTTCCTTCTTCAGGTGAGAAAGGAAGACACCTACTCAGTTGGGC
>NW_019761727.1:0-379 GCF_002891405.2 Cryptotermes secundus | reverse complement strand
ATTAGTGTTCGCATGACCGAAATTTCGTAAAACGAATCTTCGCAAATATCGTCTATTTGGATATACAGAAAGTATTTTAATCGGGTTTACGAGTTCACGGCTCAGCGGCGACTGGTGCGCTCATGCTGTGGGACGCATGCGAGTTTCGCCGATGACTCAGCACGCTTGATGGCAGATAACGTTTGGAATGAAGGGAAAATACTTAACTTGTAGACCACTGCATGCGAGACATTTGTTAAGAGTTAGTGAGCAGTTTGGCACGACATGGTTGGCGACAATTTAGAGCAACATGTATTTCTGCATAATACCTACGTAAAATAGCGAAAAATTCGATGTAAATTCCAGGATGAAAGAGTACCCAGTAGACAATTCACAATTT
>NW_019761726.1:0-378 GCF_002891405.2 Cryptotermes secundus | reverse complement strand
TTAGTCCCACCCCACTAGCAATAAAAAGAAGACCTGAAAGTATAAATTGTATTATATCCACGAACTTATCGTTTGTATTATGTTATTATTATTAATTTGACGACGCTTAAAATACTCATAGCTCAGTTTATAGAGCGTGGAACGATAGGATGCTTAGTGGAGAGTGAAGAGAAGCAGTGTGGACCACACTTAAATTATTATCACAATTTTTTCTAGAGGAACTGAGAAAATTTGCGAAAATCCTAGTCTCCGGGTCGAGATTTGAAACTGTCACCTCCGGAATACGAAGGACATTCAGTTCCAGTGTTGTCAGATGTGACTCAGCGGGTACTCGGATCGCTCATTTCGCACCTGCCCTATATCATAGAGGCAGATGGA
>NW_019761725.1:0-379 GCF_002891405.2 Cryptotermes secundus | reverse complement strand
TTACTTTACAAAAGACTGTTGCTCATGACTTTCAGTACGACCCTTATATTTAATAACCAGAAGAAAAGGAAATTGATCACAAGTAAAACTATATTTTTGAACTGTAAAATACATACAATATATAATGCCATCAGAGTTTGCAGAGTGGCATAAATTAAGCTACAGACCTAAAGGGGATGGCTATAGTAACTTATCCTTGCATCACACTTCTCTGATGGTGCCTGTGCATGTCCAGCAGGATTAGTGCCAGTGCCATAGAAGGAGGAGGTGTAAATCTTATCCTGGCTGATAACAGTTGAAGGTTTGTAACAGTGGTTGATTTATGCCAGAAGATGTTGGTTGGTTTCTAATGGCTGCATTTGGGATCATTTAACCCATT
>NW_019761724.1:0-379 GCF_002891405.2 Cryptotermes secundus | reverse complement strand
TAAGACTAACAACCTCAACGCCATCTGTTAACCGATTGTCTAGAAAACGTAGGAACCTCGATGCCTCACAACCCTACTAGCCTCCACGCCCTCTTACACTAATAGGTTTACATTACGGGACAAAACTTATCTTTTACCTTAACTTCAGTGTTTTTGGTGATATATATTCTTTGTGTTTCATTTGAGGCTTCCACAGCAATGTTTATGAATATCAACATCTTTTGGGCTGTATAGTCGTGTCGTCCGATAGAAGATTATTAACGTTTCGGAAAATTTTATTTCCTCCCTCTCTAAGAATAAAATTTGGCCAAGAAAGAAATCAGCATCATCAAGCAGGTGGCAAGCAAGGGCTGCTGGTGTCTTGCTTGTTTATTCTTCG
>NW_019761723.1:0-379 GCF_002891405.2 Cryptotermes secundus | reverse complement strand
TCAGGACAGTTTTCTGTTCCATTCAGATGCTGCTACCTGGTGTGGATAGGCTGGTTTTTCAGAACACGCGAATCAGTATTTTTACCAGCGCTCAGTGTTAAACATATTATATTTATATATTATACTTCCTTTTATGAAAATCCAGATTTTGGGGGTGCAGGGTTAGTGTAGCTGGTATAGCCACTGGCTACGGGTTGGCCAACTGAGGGGTTGGAGTTTGAGTCTCGCTAGGGTCAAAAATTTTCTCTTCTCTGCATCATCCAGACTGACTCTGGGGCCCACCCAGCTTCCTATCCAATAGGTACTCGGGGCTCTTTCCCACTGGGGTAAAGCAGCCGGGGCGTGAAGCTCACCACTCACCTCAAACTAGTTCAGAGTT
>NW_019761722.1:0-379 GCF_002891405.2 Cryptotermes secundus | reverse complement strand
TTTATGAAGTATGCTGTTGAGATTGGCTCAGATGCCTGGTTCTGACATCCAGAAGTCAATAGAGGGGATACACAGACACACAGCATGGAGATCTTATAAGCCTGCTTTTATGTTTTCAAAATAAGAAAAGTAGGCTAGAAAGGGACGTATTTGGCACACAATAGCGATTGTTTATATTGAGTATGCTATGAATGTTGTCTCTGCAGAGGTTTGTTTGGGTCTCAAACTGCAACATGTTAATGTGTAGCAACAATATCAAAATTAGCAGGTCATTAATTGCTATGTTATTATGTTGTGTCAACTGAACTGCCCATAATTACAGAATTGTAAGAGTTCATTGTTAATTCCACATAAGAGGACTTGTGTGTGTGTGTGTGTG
>NW_019761721.1:0-379 GCF_002891405.2 Cryptotermes secundus | reverse complement strand
TTCTGCCCCTTTATTTGGTCACCTGTTGGAAAGTAAAAATTATGAATTTCTCTGTACACCTATTACTTCCTTTTTCAGACCAGATATCCAATGCATCAACTTGTTCTCAAACAGACTATTCTTCCGTGGACGGATCAGGCATTGTGGCCTAGTTCCATTCAGAATTAGTTTGAAACTATCTGACAAACAGTTGGTGGGACTCCTTGGACGGCGAATCAGCAAGTCGAAAGGCCGCTACCTGCATAGGTCAACATAAACGCATACGCCAGCATTCAGTTGGATTCGAACTCACGATCATAGTGTTTGAACGAGCAATATTTTTTGTCTTTGACCTAAGATCGCTAGTTCACTCTGATCGTTTCAAACATACTCGGTCCCT
>NW_019761720.1:0-379 GCF_002891405.2 Cryptotermes secundus | reverse complement strand
GATAGAAGTAAAGTGCTTCGAATATTGTTAAGGTGCTGTCTAGGAGGAAGTCACGTTATGATATCTTACATACTTTTAATACTTTTAATAGAGTAAATATTAATTCAGTCATAACATGACTTTGATTTCAATATCCTGCATAAGCCTGCATTGACAGAAACCATCTGTAGACATTGTCCAAATATAACTTTGAATACTGCAGTGACACAGGGTGCACAGCGCCAATATGGATCTGGACGTGGTGACAGTGTATATATCTTCAAGCCAAAACTACTGTGCAACAAACATGGCTCCTCCACAGCAAGACCGACCCCTCCCCTCATCAAAGAGGGAGCCCCATTTCTCAAACACACATGTGTCTAGAAGAAGAAATCTTGGT
>NW_019761719.1:0-378 GCF_002891405.2 Cryptotermes secundus | reverse complement strand
TTTGTTGCTCACTGATTAACAGTCCACAACTGAACCCTCAACTGCACTGAATGGCTAGATGTCTTCAAGATAACTCCTCTGCATGGACCATGCAGAAAACACAGCCTTTACTGTTGATGAGGCATGTCTACCATGCTGTTGCATAGCAACAGTTGTGCCATGGACCCCCATAGAAAACACCACTCATCTATTGCTGTGGGCAGGTTTGTTTTCTCAGGAACATGTTTAGTTAGCCATTGCTTAGAAAGAGGTTGCATGACCCAGTTGTTCTATTGTTGAGAATGTTGCATAGCAATGGCCACTGTTTCCATAGTCACCAACTAGCAATGAGTTTATACACCACATTATTTACTGAAATGGATGCAGAGTTTTAAGCTT
>NW_019761718.1:0-378 GCF_002891405.2 Cryptotermes secundus | reverse complement strand
ATTATTGGAATAGATGCCATGCCTAATTTTCCTCCATGCTTTCCCAGCCCATAATATGTAATATGTACTTCAACTCTTACATAGCAGTGAACTAGTTAACAGAACACTACTGCAAATAAAGAGAAATGGTACATTTCTGAATATGTGCGCACAAGTTCTTCATGTACTACATAACAAGGAACACAAAGTCGCATGCGAACTGAACACTTAATTCCATCGAACTCTGTGAAAACATATGCTG
The DNA here is from genome assembly GCF_002891405.2 of Cryptotermes secundus. NCBI lineage: Eukaryota > Metazoa > Arthropoda > Insecta > Blattodea > Kalotermitidae > Cryptotermes > Cryptotermes secundus. Next base: position 137 of record NW_019761718.1, on the reverse strand, counting down.
AAGGCACAAACAGACAACTTCTGCCACTTGAGGGAATGACGGCGTAATCAGTAACTTTTTTCCTGAAAACATATTTGCTGGTACTCTCATGCTCAGTTTTTGAGTCAAGGTCGAATCATACTAATATGTATTTTTTT
>NW_019761717.1:0-378 GCF_002891405.2 Cryptotermes secundus | reverse complement strand
GTAAACAAAACTTTAAGTGCCCGCCAAATATCTGACATAACCAGTGGTTGCGCTCTGTGTCGAAAAGTATAATACATTTCATATAAAACAAAAGCGCAGTATTTTCGTAGACAAGTAATTTGGTTGGCAGTGTTCTTGTTCGAAATATTTCGACCTGCTAAATTAAAAATAATGAACTCTCGATCATCTGATGAAACAGAAGCCTTCTTTAAAGCAGACATATAATCTGATAAGATAATTCCACGATTTTCATGCAATCCGAAGCATAAATAATCACGTTCGCAAAATTCTACCATCCTGCCATGAACAAGTTGAATTCAGTCTACTCCCATATCCTATTTCTGATGTATTCATTTTAATAATATTCTCCCATCTACT
>NW_019761716.1:0-378 GCF_002891405.2 Cryptotermes secundus | reverse complement strand
TGACAACACCCCGGGATCGAAACCGGGCCGCCGCGATGGGAAGCCGGCGACAAACCGCTTGATCTATGGCGCGGCCAAGTTTGCTGTCTTCCTTCAATACATTCCTGAATCTTATGGCATTCAGTTATCTTATTATATTACATCACAATACGTATTTTAGTTAACTTCCATAATGACGTGACTTCATTATCTGATGACGACGACGTGTCCGTTAATTTATTTGAGGCACTTTTTTATGTATGCTTATCTTGTATTCTCTATTTTATGATTTATCTTACGGAGCTGTCGGTATCACAGACTATATTTTTTATATATTTTTTATTTTGTCTTTGTGCTTAACTAATTAAGCGCTACGCCATGAAAACCTATGAGGGAGTG
>NW_019761715.1:0-378 GCF_002891405.2 Cryptotermes secundus | reverse complement strand
TTCAATGAGCGTTATTCTGCCACATAAAACAGATGCTAATTAATTGATGTGAAAGCAAATAGCATAAATGTTATCCTAATTGGAAATGCAGTACTCCAGTGTGTTGAGGGTCTAATATTAGTGTAACATACGTACGGATCACATCATGGATAGTGAATCTCTGACACTCGTAATGTTTCATATCCACAATTGAAACAAAAACCCATTCTCGGATATAAATCTCTGTGTAAAGCAGAACAGATCACTGTAGGTCGCGGTGCAAGGGACAAGAAGTCCTACCCCTTATACATTCATAGATGTCTGTCTATCTATGGCTCTACAGTTGTTTTGTTGGATCTTGGCCTTTTTACAGTTTATTAATCCTAATCACAGACGGTA
>NW_019761714.1:0-378 GCF_002891405.2 Cryptotermes secundus | reverse complement strand
GTTCAAGAGAAAGCAATGTGAGTACTTTGGTTTTTCGAAACAAAAATCCGTTATCATGTCGCATCGTCGTTACATAACTCAATATGGGAAAGATCCAACTTCAGATAATGGTATTCAACGTCGGTTAAAGCAATTTCCAGAAACTGTTATTGTTGTTGCTGAGATCGAAACACACCGCAAATGCTGGAGAACACTTGGAGGGAAATTGAACACCGCTCGGACACCTTACGTGCCACAAAAGGCGCGTACATTGAAGTTGTTTAGAATTCTGCAGTATTGATTCTATAAGTAATTAAACTTTTGAGTTACACTTTCATATTCCGTAAGTAGTTTCGTTTTATTACTCCTGGTTTGAAAGTTGTGGGGCAAGGAAGCCCC
>NW_019761713.1:0-375 GCF_002891405.2 Cryptotermes secundus | reverse complement strand
TTCGGAACCTATTGTTATGTTACATCTGCAGCGTTTCTTGTATTTTCATATGCAGTGTTCTTGCTCCTAATATTGTCCATCTATGCGAGCTACGAGCCGATCACAATAGCCAAGCGGTTTTTGGCATGATCTGTCTTCGCCCGTTCAAACTCTGATATCGTGGGTTCAAATCCCACTTGACGCATGGATGTCTTGTGCTTTTTTTTATTCTGTGTTCGTGCTATCCTGTGCGTGCAGGTAACACACTAGCGACGGGTTGATCCCCGCCCAAAGAGTCCTACCGACTGTGTAAAAGATCAAGGAACTGAAAGAGCGGCCAAAGCCAAATAAAGGTCGATAGATAGATAGATAGATAGATAGATAGATAGATAGATA
>NW_019761712.1:0-378 GCF_002891405.2 Cryptotermes secundus | reverse complement strand
GATGGAGGTGAGTGGTCAGCTTCACGCCCCAGCCGCTTTACTCCCTGGGAAAGAGTCCCCGGTACCCATTGAATAGGAGGCTGGGTGAGCCCCAGTGCCGTTTTGGATGCTGTGGAGAAGAAAAGTCTCTCCGCTGCCGGGAATCGATCCCTGGCCGTCCAGTCTGTCGCTATACCGAGTTATCCAATAAGTATCAAATGAGGTGAAATGGGCTATTTGAATTGTGTTGAAGTATACAGTGGTAAGTAATTACAACAATAAACATTAATATTGACACTAGTTTTAGTTTGTATGTAATTACATTAAATTTATTAACAAACGTCTGTGTAGACGGCCACTTTATGCCTTGATTCATATCAGAACAGGATTAAAAATTAA
>NW_019761711.1:0-378 GCF_002891405.2 Cryptotermes secundus | reverse complement strand
TTAACCAATCGAAACCCCAGTCTATAGTCATACATACTACATGACTATATTACTGCTTAATGTATTCTCTATGTGTGGTCTCCTTAAAACGTTTGTCCAGAAAACGGTTCCCCGATGAGTTTGAAATGAGAAACGTTATTTTTAACCTGTCATGGCTCACACACTGTGCTTAGGACAAATTAAGAGCACAGAGTATCAGTCCCTACAGCATAACGTTCGTATGTTTCGCCTCTGTTCCGTTCTCAAGACTTGATGTGTCTACACCTTCAGCAAACAACGTACTGTGTGAAAAGCTACGGTTTCAGGAGTGGATAAAATAAACAGTTCCAGATGCCAAATCTGGTCGAGTGGGCCGTCGTCTCAACAATGCCAACAGAT
>NW_019761710.1:0-378 GCF_002891405.2 Cryptotermes secundus | reverse complement strand
TATTAATGTTGATTAGGAAAATTTTTACATTTTATTTTTGAAGAAAGAATTTCACTCGCAAACAGTTTGTGCCGCGATGCTGAATGTAAAGCAGACGGTAAGCATTTGCTACCTGGTCCTTGCTGGTTTTTCTTTTGCTCATTCATCGGTCCTGAAGGTGAAGTCGACATGTTCGTCCCAAACGTCAGTTGGCTTTCGAAGGACTACAGGCACTATAGCCCACCACCGCAGTGAGAACCAATAATCCTACATGGAAAGAAATAGAATTTTTCTCTTGGCCCGTAAGCTATCCTTATAATGGTCCGTGGAGGCCTATAATGTTGTGAGGCGCCGAGGCACCCACATTTTATAGAAAATCGGATCACAGATGGCGGTGAG
>NW_019761709.1:0-378 GCF_002891405.2 Cryptotermes secundus | reverse complement strand
GAATTCCGTCTCCACGTGCACCATTCATCCAAAATTTATTTTCACTACCACCCTTACTGGGCTAGAAGTGTCTTCTCTTCCACTGTGACTTAGTTCTGATTTACGAATCACTAAAGACGAATGCCGAATGCCGAAATGAGGCTCACTGAAAAATGAAATTAACTCCATTTTCATAACGTCGGGGCTAACCGAATATAAGTTAAACGTCTTACAGTTCCTCTCTTATTCTCTTCTTGTCCGTTGCAGCGGAAACGTGCTTTAGCAAGCCTATGTCTAGCAATGGAATATTCCGCCTTGTTTTCGCGGAAACACCCGTTAGTGAGCGGTGGTCTAGCAATACAAAATTCCGAATTTCAGGCGTCATATCACAATATATAT
>NW_019761708.1:0-378 GCF_002891405.2 Cryptotermes secundus | reverse complement strand
TTTATTACAAATTTAAGGTTTTCATTTGACTCACCCTCGTAATATCTGCTAGGCGCTTAATTAAATAATCATGGGAGCGTATGCTGATACAGAATAATATTAATGAAATGTATCATGCACTATATTGCACCGTAATTACCAGAACGTTGGACATTTTTCATTGCATATGTCCGATATCCTATCTTGAGCAGGCCTCAGGATAATCAGTTTGAATCAACAGCCCGTTATGAAAATGAATTCGCCAACAGACCGTCAGTGTGCTTTAAATGCATATTCGTATAGTCAGTCTTCCTCTCTATCAACTCACCCGTGGCGAGTTGGCGACGGGAACCGTGATCCTGAACTCTTCACGATTTTCCTCTGGTGTAAGCGATTTTT
>NW_019761707.1:0-378 GCF_002891405.2 Cryptotermes secundus | reverse complement strand
CTTGAACCCGCGACCTTCCGGCTTGTAGCATAGCCCCTCAACCACAACGCTATTGTAAGTAAAAACCTTTAGAGACTGATTTACCGCATACATCGGAATAAACAAAGCACAATTTCATGTTTTCCTCCCGGTTTCACACAGTGTTCTGCAGAACTTCTAGAAGCTTGGAAATACACTGAAATATGAATTCACGGAAAAACGTGGAACACTTGCCAATTCATTAAGAATCTTACTGAATAATTTGGTATTAATAAATTTTGAATTTTGCCTGTAATTGTACACCAGACGATTCCAACATTTTTACTGTGCCGCCCACTGGCAAAGTTGTACTCGCAGGAGAAGCGAATTGTTCAGAGAGATAATTTTACAATTGCAGCA
>NW_019761706.1:0-378 GCF_002891405.2 Cryptotermes secundus | reverse complement strand
TTTAACGGAATTTTCTACTGGAAAGTTTGTATATGTTTTCTATAATTTTACCAGATAAAATATTTCTACTAGCTGCATTCCAAACGGCACTTCTTCACTGTATGATTCTCATATATGGGTTAAACACTGATTGTGGTGGAGTTCTGGCTTCCTTGAGCATGTGTCACAAAGAACAATACTTCTCTTCTGCCTCCCTTCACTTTCTGTTGGAGCAAACTGCTAAAACCCTTGTTAACTTGACATCATGTATCTGAATTACATGCAGTTCGCTATTGAGACGGTCTTCTACATCTGTTCAACTCGATCCTCTCTCTTTCGGATAATTTTTAAAAGAATTTGATTTGTTTCATTCTAGTCCGTCACACTAATAATATTATG
>NW_019761705.1:0-378 GCF_002891405.2 Cryptotermes secundus | reverse complement strand
ACTTCTTCCTCGCACTGCTGCCGGCCAGAGAGATGCTTATAAGGCACAGACCTGAGGCTAGATAAATATGCAATTATGTAACTTAGCTCACCCTCAAATGAATATGTAGATAGTGTAAATAAACATAGGCATCACCGTATCTCCCACTGTTACAAATTTATTCCGTGGAACTCCAGCCACCCGAGAGCCGAAAACGCTACCAACTGGAATATGCAGAGCTAAGGCTCGACCACGAACCCTGAATCTCCTTGAAGGACCTCCCAGTCCATACTACCCCTTTAAGCTGTTATAGGTTTCCAGGTTGGTTGACACAACCTATATTGCCACCCCAAGGCGTACAGCAAGTGACAGCATTTCGGATAGGATAACAGACCACAC
>NW_019761704.1:0-378 GCF_002891405.2 Cryptotermes secundus | reverse complement strand
AGTACAAGTTCTGAAGCTCCTCATTATGAAGTTTTCTTCAACCTCCGCCACTTCATCTCGCTTCTGTCCAAATATTCTCCTCTGCACCCTGCTCTCAAACACCCTCAGTCTATGTATTTAGTCAGTGAACAAAAGGATAAAAACATGCTCTTAAATAAATTATATTGTACCCCATCTGAACATGTCTTCAACACACGAAAATTCACTGTTGTACGCGGAAGTCCATCAGCTTTGTTGCATCCGTCAACGTGTATATGACAAAGCTCGTGTGGACGAAACTTTATGACCAAACCATGTAACATGACAATTTACTAAATTCAGCTCACCCAAATGAATTTTTCTCTATACCAGACCACATTATACGAAATACTGCACATG
>NW_019761703.1:0-378 GCF_002891405.2 Cryptotermes secundus | reverse complement strand
AGTAAGTAAGTAAGTAAGTAAGTAAGATGGAAGGAAAATATTATTGCACTTATTTATGAAAAAGTGTTATACAGTTGATTCTAATAATTATTGAGTACTTTCAGAATATACTGTCATATGTATGAGTGACTATAGACATGGTTTCGACCAGTAATTGAATTTATTGAACACTTACAGATGGTAACTAAAAGTAACTATAGTGCTGTCACTAACTCACACACTCTTACATTTCACTACAGTATGTACTAATTTTCCTCGTCCTGCTGTATCTTCACCAGTTTTCCCATAGTAATGGCTTCCAATGCCGTAGCTTCTTCAGCTTCCATGATCACATCCTTACTGGCTGGCATCTGCCTCACAAACAATTAAACTCTAAAC
>NW_019761702.1:0-378 GCF_002891405.2 Cryptotermes secundus | reverse complement strand
TTCAGCTTCACGTCCCTTCTGCTTTACCCCAAGGAAAAAACCTTGGTACCCATTATATAGGAGGCGGAGTGAATCCCAGAGCCGATCTGGACTCTCTTGAGGAGATGAAAATCTTTACTCTGCCGGGAATCGAGTCCCGGCCTTCCAGCCCGTAACCCGTCGCTATACCGACTGACCCTCTAGGTGTATTTTACAATGTGTTTCTATCGGTTTCCGTTCTTACGATCAAGAGAGTTCTTATTTATGAATTTATGGCTTGTTTAACAATGCTCTCAATATCTCAGATTAGTTAGCCCCGAATGGTAGGATAATTAACTAATAATTAATGGCAGTGTTGTGGTAGGAAGTGGTCGATGCCTAATTTGATCTTTTTTTTTT
>NW_019761701.1:0-378 GCF_002891405.2 Cryptotermes secundus | reverse complement strand
CATAGACGTAGATAGGAGGATAACATTAAAATGAATCCTACAGAAATAGAATGGGTATGTGTGGAATGGACTGATCCTGCTCAGACAAGGATGAGGGGTGGACTTTTATGAACACGGCAATGAGCCATCGGGTTGCCTAAATGGTGGGAAATTTTTGAAAATCTGGGCATCTGTTGGGTTCTCAGGAAAAGACTCAACTTCGTGGACGCAGCTCTCAAGGAACGTTTGCTCAAATCGGCTACTCAAAATGCGTCTAATCGAGTTTTAACACTTATCTCAAACGCAGCAGTTTCATATTCTGCTCTGTTATAATGAGATATACTATAAACAGCATACATTTATAATTTTCACATGACACACTGCTGAAACATCGCGTAC
>NW_019761700.1:0-378 GCF_002891405.2 Cryptotermes secundus | reverse complement strand
TCTAAGTGAAGAGTAAATTCTCTAATAAATTCTTGTTAGTTAACATGAAATTATTATTAAAGCAGAAAGTTGCTAAATGTGTTGCGTGACACTGCACAGCTTAATGAATGGGGAGGCATGCTGATGACATGCTGGAAGTGCACGGAGAAACAGTGTGATCAAATGGAAGATAGAGACAAACAGAAACAAGAGGAAGTAGTAGAAGAAGAAAATGTCAACAATGAAAAAGAAGATGATTAAGGAAAAGAGAGGGAATGTAAAGACGGAAGAAGTAGATAAATCAAGATGTGCAAAGTGATATAATATCTAATCTCTTATTTTTTTCTCCTATAAGCTTCTTATTTTAGTTTGAGTCAGAGTCATTTTGGGGTGAGGTGA
>NW_019761699.1:0-378 GCF_002891405.2 Cryptotermes secundus | reverse complement strand
GGGGGGGGGAGATTGGTTCAAAATCGGTTTAATTCATTTCATACATTCGCACAACATCAACAACAATTTCTTCTAAGGTGTGACGCCGTGTGATCCGGTACACGTTCACTGACATTAGGGTGAATGCATTGACTCCATCTCCATTGACGGCCCATCTCTGTGCCACAGCTATATTTTCAAAACTATCAAAAACACAAAAGGTAAAACAGGTAAAGTTGTCCCTATGCTTAATTAGTTAAGTACCATGCCATGAAGATATATGGGGGACTGGAGATAGTAATTAGACAGGGGGGGGGGAATGGTCAACTTCACGCTCCGGCCGCTATACCTCTAGGGAAAGAGCTCACGGTACACTTTGTCTAGGAGGCTCCGTGGGCC
>NW_019761698.1:0-378 GCF_002891405.2 Cryptotermes secundus | reverse complement strand
AGGCTGAAATAATTTCATTCACATTATCATCATTAATATTATCTCATCAGTGTGACACTGCTTTCATTATTATTCTCCTGTCACTATTCTTATTTTTCTCTAGTCACTGCTCCTTTTACTACTCCTGCAGCTACCACTGTTGCTACATTTAGAAAACTATAAACTAACTGCATACTCACAGAGCAGAGTCCTTCTACAGAGGCTGACAGTTACCCAGCTAGTCTTGAAGTTTCATCTTTCATGGAACCCAAAGGTTCATTATCATATTCACACAAGCCTGTCACTGATCCCTATCCATAAAAAGATGAATCCAGTCCACAGGCTCACATCTTATGTCTATAAAATCAATTTTAATATTATCCTCACATTTTTGTCTTC
>NW_019761697.1:0-378 GCF_002891405.2 Cryptotermes secundus | reverse complement strand
TGAATTATGTTGAAGAAGGTCTTAGTTACGTTAGAATTCCTTAAAGTATCATGAAATCTCTAGAGATATAATTAAAATTAAATCATTATGAATATAGTCAAAAAATTGTATAAATTTCCATAAATTTTTGTGGAATCTTTTATACTTTTTGGAATTCTATATATTAACTTGAATTCTGGAATAATTTTTTTATCAAAATTTCATACATTACGTTGAAATGTTTCAAAACCTGGATTATATTAGTTAAATATAACTTAACATCAATGAGAATTGTCTAAAATTTCCGAATTAAAATGCAAAAAACGTAAATAATTTGGACAGAAATCCATTGAAAAAAAGAAATCTTTGATATATTATCTATATTTCCTCATATTAACG
>NW_019761696.1:0-378 GCF_002891405.2 Cryptotermes secundus | reverse complement strand
TGCAGGACGTATCAGATATTAAGCTGATAAGAACAGATTAAAACTTTATTAGAGAATATTATGATACAAATATTAATACATTGCAATGTTTATAGAGGTCATCTTCTTGCGATGCCTCTATGTATTAAGCACAAGTTGTATACAGTGAAATAGTTTTGGAGGGGGACCACAAGCTGGCCCCCCTCAGTCAGTAAGTTTTTTTTTATATATGCAAGGGGATAAAGCCAAAAATGTTATAGAACATACACAAAAAAACACACAAACAGTAAGAGTAACAGAGGGGAAAAAAATTGAAGAGAGGGAAAAAAAAGAATAAAATAAAAAGAAAAAAACCAATAGCGAGTTAAAAACACTGAGCCACCAGTCTCTGTCACTCGT
>NW_019761695.1:0-378 GCF_002891405.2 Cryptotermes secundus | reverse complement strand
GTTCATGGAGGTAGGCCTAGGACCACTGGGGCTGTAGTGCCAAGGTAAACAGAAATGTCAGTGCTGGGCTTCCAGTCATTTGGCCGTAGTATCAGTTCAGTGTACAACTGACTGAACGCGTAGAGTAGAGGTTCTCTAATCCTTGTCAATTAAAACGTGATATAAAAAATGGATAATACTAGGACCTGCAATTTAAGTATCTGTATTAAGTGTTATTCAGCTTAATTAAAGTTGCAGTTCATAGTTTTAGTCATGAAACTAAAACAAATTCATTGCACATAATCCTCTTGTTTGCTTTTATCCTATATGTCATAGTAAAACCATAAAATTGTTTCCAGTGAAGTTTATTGTTTCATTAGTCTCAACATGATTTGTGTA
>NW_019761694.1:0-378 GCF_002891405.2 Cryptotermes secundus | reverse complement strand
TTTCTCCAACCTCCTGTCACGTCATCTCTCTTTGATCCAAATATTCTCCTCAATTCCCTGTTCTCAAAAGAAATAAGTTATATAGAAACAATAAACAGTCCCTGTGCGGCGATGAAGTGGCAGTGAAGATCCACTTATTCTCATCTTGACATTAGGTACAGGAGATTGACCCTCGTTGAGCTGCGAGGGAAAAGACACTGTTATCTTAGAGCTAAGACAGTCCTTAGTCCCCAGAAATATTCTGAAGGAAGTGTTGGGGAGAAAATCCTATTTCTGGTATTCGAAATCCATCTCTCATTCCATAACTTGTCGTTAAGTAACCCCTCCGAGTAGTAATAACTGAAGTAATAAGATACAAAAACGAAAATATCTCGACGA
>NW_019761693.1:0-378 GCF_002891405.2 Cryptotermes secundus | reverse complement strand
GGGAAGACAACATCAGCGAAGAGGAACAATGGATGAAAATCAACATTGACAGAAAGAGATCGTCGTACATTGAAAAGGTTTGTTTCGAGAAATCACAGAACTACTGGAGCTCAGGTGACAGCAGAACTGAATACTCATCTTCATGACCCCGTTTCCATGCTAGCTTCACGCATCCAATATGCACGGTAGGGCTGCAATTGATAAACCTCTTTTACAGAAAATAATGATGAGATGCATAAACAATGGCATCACGTCCATAAAACATGGAAATCAGACAACTGGAAACGCGTGCGTGTGATATGGCCAGATGAGTTGTCTTTGCACTGTTCGCTCCATCAGGAAGAGTTTACGTTTGGATAACACCCAAGGAAGCCTACA
>NW_019761692.1:0-378 GCF_002891405.2 Cryptotermes secundus | reverse complement strand
ATCTAGTGCCAAACTTTAACAATACATGCAACTATATCTCCATTCCCCCTCATTTGTTAATGGTTGTGGTGCTTCATTATGCACAGGACTTCCACTTTTTTATTGAACTAATACTGCCTTCAGTAATAGAATTTTAGACCTGAGGTCAAAATTATTTCATCAAACATGCAAAATCTGGGGAAAAAAGTATATTCAGGACCACTGAAAGCTTATTTTATTTATAATTATATTAAAATTAGAACATAATTCATCATCACCACCAATACCCTAGTATTACACAGCTTGGTCTTTTAAAATGGAGAAAACTGTACAAGTCTTTCTTCGGTTTTAGACAAATATATATGTGTATATGTACACAGACACACACACACACACACA
>NW_019761691.1:0-378 GCF_002891405.2 Cryptotermes secundus | reverse complement strand
ACGCCCCCATATGCAGCCGGTTCACCCTGGTGATGTTGAACACTGCGCCTTCCACACTCGTTGCTGTCATAGAAACAAAATGCAAACTTAGAGGCATGTGCAGCTTAAACAGGTCTCTTAGCAGAGTGTCTATTGCTCTCAAACACACAGACCTACAGTCTAAAATTTATTTATTGGAGATCTATTTAACATCTTAAAAAGTTACAATTTATGCACTTTCAAACTCAATTATGTCTTTTTCTATGGCTCTACAGACGTGTGTTGGGCTTTGGTCACTTTTAAATTACCTAATCCTGTACAAATTCGTTATAACTCCTTGGACAGTGTGTCAGCCCGCCGCAAGGCCACTACCTACACACAGAAGGACACAAACACAGA
>NW_019761690.1:0-378 GCF_002891405.2 Cryptotermes secundus | reverse complement strand
ATTCCTTTTTGAGGGACAATAATGAGAGTTATGTAATTGTGTGTTATGTAGTGAAGTAAAAACAGGAGTAAGAGAAATGAAATATTTTGAAGCATTGTATAATAATTAAAAGTATTGTGCATGCATTAGAGAATACGTATTACTTCTTTTCCTTATTCTTCCTCCTCCTCTTCTTCTTCCTCCTCACCCTCCTCCTCATCTTCTTCTTCCTCCTCCGCCTCCTCCTCATCTCCTTCTTGTTTCTCCTCATTCTCATCTCCATCTTCTTCTTCTTCTTCTTCTTCCTCCTCCTCCTCCTTCTCCTCTTCTTCTTCTTCTTCTTCCTCACCCTCCTCTTCATCTTCTTCTCCTCCTTCGTCTTCATCTTCATCTTCTTCT
>NW_019761689.1:0-378 GCF_002891405.2 Cryptotermes secundus | reverse complement strand
AAATCTAAGTGCTCGGGGAAAATCCTGTCTCAGGGCTAATTTTTCCACCATTAATCCCTCCTAGATCACCGTGGGATTGAACCCGGACCTCTGGCAGAATCCCGAAGCTGCCCGCCGTAGCTATGGCAGATTCGATGTGGAGAACATCAGATACACTGTTGTTAATATCAGCTGTGCATGCATTGAGCATATGGTTCCTTCTGGCTATACAGAGTTATTTTAGGTGATTGTTCTTGGCGATCGATACGAGGGTGGGCGGTGTCAATGTGAGGGATATAATATGGAATTCTGTCATATAGACTTCAGTTAGTTATGTCAGTGTTAATGTCAATTACATTTGGACTGCGAAGTTTCGATAGGAAAATGGTAGAGTTTCTT
>NW_019761688.1:0-378 GCF_002891405.2 Cryptotermes secundus | reverse complement strand
TCTTGACCCTACCGGGACTCGAACTCCAACCCCTTGGTCGTCCAGACCATAGCCGGTCGCTATACCGACTGCACTAACCCGGCTGTCCTTAATGTTTTGTACAGATGTGAAACTTTGTCTCTTATATTAAGGGGAGAACGAGACTGAGACTGTTTGAAGACAGGGTGCTGGCAGAATGTTTGGACCAATGAAGGAGAAAGTAACAGGATGCTCTTTGAAGTTGCATAATGATAATCTTTGTTATCCGCATTTGTCTCTGAATATTATTAAGATTATCAAATCAGTGCATATGAGATTGACAGGGAATGTAGCACGCATGGGATCAAAATATATACAAGTTGTTGGTAAGGCCTCTCATACACACACAGTTTGGCCTTC
>NW_019761687.1:0-378 GCF_002891405.2 Cryptotermes secundus | reverse complement strand
GTCCTACCGTCTGTGAAAAATGCTTAAGAAACTGAATAAGAGGCCTAGGCCCCGAACGGACTTGGATAGCCATTGAAAATAAATACATCAGATACACAGAGCCCAAGAAGAGGCGCAAGGATGTTTAAGAGATACGCGGTATTTGCAGATGGGAGAGACATCAAGTTTAGTTGACTGATCATATGAACTACCAGTTCAATCTGCAAAACCTTCGCTTCTTTTCAACATATTTTGCGGTCTTCTTCGTGCGCATGTTGGGCTAGTAGCGTAGTTGGTCCAGGCACTATGCTACAAATCGGAAGGTCACGGTTTCGACACCCAACGAAGTCTGGATTTTTCACTTTACTTATTCCTTCCAACTAATTGAAATTGGAAGGT
>NW_019761686.1:0-378 GCF_002891405.2 Cryptotermes secundus | reverse complement strand
ACGTTTTAATCATCCTAATTTATAATACTTTCATGTGTACCCCCAACTCAGTGAGACTGTTGTACATTTTAACTCTACAAACTGAATAATACTGAATCATAGGCATTCTTAAAGCCAATGAATAGTTCATGGACTGTCTCATTGTACTCCCATTTTCTCTCCAGTGTCTGATAAATGCAAGAATCCGATAAATACTTGATCCGTTATGTTGAAACCCATACTGATGATCCCCACTAATTTTGTCTACATAAAGATGTAACTTGGAGAGAAGGATGCTGGATAATATTTGTATGAAGTAGATAACAGTGAATTGTCTCAATAATTATTGCACTCAGTTTTATCAGTCTTCATGTAAACTACTGAGAATATTTTCCACTG
>NW_019761685.1:0-378 GCF_002891405.2 Cryptotermes secundus | reverse complement strand
ATGTACACAACTAATAACATATGATGTATGGACAATGAAATTATTCCTGCTTGACGTGTTATATACTAGGGGTGTCGGAAAGTTCCCGAGCTACCTCAATTCTGGCTTAACTTACTCAATTTTGGCGGCCATCTCCTTAAAATAGTCTCATTAGGAACATATACAGCAATCATATATTTTTTTTTCACACTTCAAAAGCACCATGGAAGTCACTTCCCTTAATGATATAGAGTACCGCTTGTGGTTCCCTTTGGATGTCAGACACTGTTTCAGAACATCTCTCCTTCAGTTTCACTTTCAATTTGGAAACAAAGCGAAATCACAAGGGGCTATGTCCGGCGAGTAGGGAGGATGGGGAGCGATAACCATGTTGTTGTT
>NW_019761684.1:0-378 GCF_002891405.2 Cryptotermes secundus | reverse complement strand
AGAAGAAAACGGTTCTTTTCAGAACAGTCGCAAGATTTTTGACGGTCGGGAAATTTTCGCTTAAGAATGAGAAGATCATTTTCAGGGCTCCTGTGGAATAGAAGTTGGTCAGAAGTGAGAAAACATGCCTCCGTCCATTGGGGTCCCGGGCAGAGGGTGTCCTTTAGTGAGAAGTAACTAGTTTGTTCTTGAAGGTGACTCTCCATCACGGAGCAGATGTCCTCTATTCATATCTGATCGGGAGTAATCCGGCCTTCCGGTTCAAGTTGCTCGGGCGGAGGTCGATCTCTGGTGCTGCCCTTGCGAGCCGATGTCCTTAAACAGGATCGGGTTACCGAGGTCTTGTTTAGCGGGAAGGAAACGAAAACGTGGGACTTC
>NW_019761683.1:0-378 GCF_002891405.2 Cryptotermes secundus | reverse complement strand
TCTGTAGAGGAAGAAACCTTGCAACTGTCCGATTACCGAGTCACTGGAATCCAAGAAAATGTCATAAATATTCACACTTTCAGAATCGACTGAAACTGAACAGGCCAGGAGACTAAATCCATGAAAGCTGAATAATAAAAAGAATAACAAATCTACAAGTTGCAAGAATGTAAATTATTAAATGTAATGGAAAGCAGAAACTATAAGTTGTACTGGCTTGGTGGAGTGATTACAGGGCAAATAATTGTCTCTGATAGAGAACTCGGCGGACTTTACAAGGAGAAAAGAAAGAACTATGTGTACGTGTGACAGATTTCGCAACTCCATTAAGTAACAATGATAAAAGAACATAACCGCCAAGTTTAAAACGCACTCAGC
>NW_019761682.1:0-377 GCF_002891405.2 Cryptotermes secundus | reverse complement strand
GACGTTTCACAACCCTATGGGCCTCCACGGCCTGTTACAGGGAAATAGTTTATTTATATTAGTAACACTTGAAGTTCAGGACGGTGAGGACTCACTGGGAAAATGTGTCCTCCAGCCCAGATAGAAGGTTTCCATTGCTGTTACTTGCGGCTTCTTCTTGGTGATTTGCAACAGGGGTGGGGTGACCTGGCGCGCTGTGTTTCTCATGTTGAAGATTTCAGCAATTCTATTTCCTGAGTTGCATCTCTGCTTAATGTCGTCATGCCCACTGTCAGTAAGACGTACAGTCCTGATATTCTGTTCGCTGCAGCAAGTGTTGATTCTTGAATTTATAGGAAGGATGGAAGGAGTATCTCATTTAAGAAAGTCGGGTAGGG
>NW_019761681.1:0-378 GCF_002891405.2 Cryptotermes secundus | reverse complement strand
CTGCTGCTGCTGCTGCTGCTGAAGGGATTAACAACATATGATCCAGAATTGAATGGAGACGAACCAAACAGATCCTTGTTGCTTCCACCTCCATCCGACGGCTCTTCATCTTGTTCTGCGATTGGAGGAACTGATGAAGCAAAGAGAATGGAATTCTCAAACCTGTTGCTGCACAGGGCGTCTGGTATTGAGTTCTCCTTCTGCTCTTGAAAAGGTGTATCAAGGACATTCTCATACCTATACATGTGGAAGACAGAGATATGTGTTAGAGTACAATAGGATGTACACATACTGCAATGGAAAGAGTTGATATATTACTCAGAATCACTGGTATTAACCTTATTATCAAAGCACCCATCAATAATACAATATTTTTTT
>NW_019761680.1:0-377 GCF_002891405.2 Cryptotermes secundus | reverse complement strand
GTCAAATTACCTGTCATTCACAAATGTCCAAGCCATCTGCACCATATTTTGTAATTTTTTTTTATCCCCTGAAATATGAAAATAGTCACAATTAAAATTCTTACAGTGAGCAAATGTCCATTTACAAGTAAGTCAAATTTTGTGTTAATATAAATTAATCTGATTTTTAAATTTTAATTATTTATAAAGGTTAAACACAGTATTGTTACATGTACACCCATTGCTAGGTAACATGTTAAAGAAGACAGGTTCTTGATAAGGAGTCCATTGCTAGGTTATGCAACAATAGAGGAGGTTGTGTTTTCTATGTCACACGTGCCAAGCAACAGTAGAAGGACGGTGTTATGCAATCTGTTTCTAAGCAATGGAATTGTCAA
>NW_019761679.1:0-377 GCF_002891405.2 Cryptotermes secundus | reverse complement strand
TGTAAGCAATACAGGACAATCAACAAACTCAAACCATTTTGGGACACACGATTAGCGCTCCCTGCACGTAACTGCGGCAAGACAATTCAAACGCTTTGCAACCTGGGCGAGGATTAACGAAATGATGATGCGCGCGGGGTGTGTGTGTGTGGGACAGATAGAGAGAGAGACAATTGAGATTATATTTCTAATAGGTTGCGTGACTTTACTATCATTCTGTATACACCCTTACTGAGGTAAAACGGAAAGTTGCCTCAGTATAATTAACATGTCGTTAAGACCATGGAGAACTGAATGTGCAGCTCTACGCATGCTTAATCTCGGCACCAGATAGATGCATGTGAATCGTTAAGTTAACACTGCGACAATTTTACTCA
>NW_019761678.1:0-377 GCF_002891405.2 Cryptotermes secundus | reverse complement strand
TCACTCAGTCACGTGACGATACGGACTAATATTAGAAGAGACGTACAGAATCAGAAGCATGAAGTTGATACTGATAGTCACATAACTGAGTCCTAAAACGTTGACACCATTTACTAGCTATCAATGACCAGGTTATCAAGTAACGTTGCTAGTTAAAGTCATTTAATTACTCCTGAGCGATAAATGACGGTGTTTTTCTGTAGTTACTTTTCTTGTAGAGGCGGAGGCCTTAGGTTAGGTTGAACCTCGCACAAGAATCATGCCTACCATAAACTTTCCAAATATTCTTTTTATCAGAATTGGTTCTGGAAGGAACAAACCAGAAGCTCTAAAGGTTCGGCCAGACAGAGCGCTACGTACGCGACGCACGCTACGTA
>NW_019761677.1:0-377 GCF_002891405.2 Cryptotermes secundus | reverse complement strand
AGCTTTGCGTTGCTAGCTTGCGAGATTTGCGTTGTTACCTTGCTAGCTTGCCGTTGATAGCTAGCTAGCTTTGCGTGGCTAGCTAACAAGCATTGCGTTGCTAGCTTCTGGATTGCTAGATTTGCGTTGCTAGCTTGAGAGTTTGCGTTGTAATCTTGATAGTTTTTGTTGCTTGCTTGATTGCTTTACGTTGCTAGTTTCCTAGTTTTGTATTGCTAGCTTGAAAACTTTGGTTTGCTAGCTTGATAGCTTTCCGTTAATAGCTTGCTAGCTTGCTGGCTTTGCGTTGCTAGTTTGTGGATGGCTAGATTTAGGTGTCAAGCTTGCAAGCTTTGCGTTGTTATCTTGCTAGCTTGCCTTGTTAACTTGCTAACTTT
>NW_019761676.1:0-377 GCF_002891405.2 Cryptotermes secundus | reverse complement strand
TCCTTTGAAAGTCAATTGGATTTTCGGAAGAACATGTCGTCGCTGTCTTCAGTTTTGAAGAATAAGCGAAACAAGAAACCAGCATGAAGAAGGTAGTAAGCAAAGCTTTGCTTTCTCCGGCCCTGAAGATGGAGGCGACGTGTTCCTCCGAAATATCGGTTAAACTGACTGCACAACGTCATAAATGAATAGCAGGGCAAGACCCATTAAATCCTAGGTTTGAGCAGTCCAAAGGCATACTAGTCTACACCATATTCGAACCCATGAAAATGTCTGCGGATAATAGGTAAGGATTATTAAATGAAACACAAGGTGGGTTGCATACCTTAACGAAAAGTAATAACTTCGAAGATCCAGGTGAAAGCGGAAGAACAATA
>NW_019761675.1:0-377 GCF_002891405.2 Cryptotermes secundus | reverse complement strand
TTTTATCCTTTATTTACCTAACATGCATTTGGCGTTTATCATTAGCTCAGATTATATAGTGTAGACTTGGTAAGGATATGTAGCGAAGCGGTCGTGGCCCATTTTAAGGTACTCTACCATCATTTAAATGGAGGGAATGAGGTAAGCCACAGTATTAATAGGAACATCAGGTGTTGGGGGTGACATTAAAATCCGGTAACTTTCGAATAAATTAAGAATCGAGAATGAAAATCACGCGACTGCGACGTTCAATATACCAAATTTCACGGTGTCAAAACCTATTAGACCATAATTTCAGGCCAGTCTAACAAATATCTCGAAGCAGTGATGGCATTGGAGATGGAGCTTCTTCTGCTGTCAGACGGTGTAGTCTAATA
>NW_019761674.1:0-377 GCF_002891405.2 Cryptotermes secundus | reverse complement strand
GAAAGGCTGCTGCTGGTTTTAGATTCCGCCTGTAGCCCACTTAAGGAAAAGACGTTGATTTCACCTCCAGCTAAAGAACTGCCAATTCTGAAATTTAATTTGATCACAGATGATAAGACTAAAATTGCTAGTAATACAATTCACAGAATGGGCAACCTCTCAGGTCATATGAACAGAACAGTTACAAACTCAGGGTTCTCATGGCCCGCTCCGAGAGCCTACCATTCAATTATTCTGGCAATGACAACTGCTAAGTTCTTCCTTCCTTCCTTGTTTTCTCAATAATACATCAGCCTTGTTCTCTCCATTCGCCATCTTTAAATGTGCAAATATTATGACAACTGGGTCAATGGACTATAGCCAAGGTTGATACTTTA
>NW_019761673.1:0-377 GCF_002891405.2 Cryptotermes secundus | reverse complement strand
TGTATATATTGTGACATGACGCCTGAAATCAGGAATAGTGGAGCCACAGCGGAAGTCCATTGCTAGCCAACGGCTCGCCAAACACATGTTCCCGCTGAAAGGAAAAGACACGGAATAATCCATTGCCGGGCAACGGTTCGGGAATCACGTTTCATTTAAAAGGAAAAATAGAATAACAAGAACTGTTCGAGGTGGTGTTCCATATTCTGGTTGCCTGAAGTTAGTTCAGTTCAGGACAGTTCAATCATTCGGATTCGTAAGGGTGTTCAACGATTCACTAGTAAAAGAATTGAGTGTTCAGCTGTGGAGTGCTATCCAGAGGACAGCGGAAGCCAAAGAAGTGACCGATTCGTAAATCAGAACCAAGTCAGAAGAAG
>NW_019761672.1:0-376 GCF_002891405.2 Cryptotermes secundus | reverse complement strand
CTAGCTTGCTAGCTTTGCGTTGCTTGCTTCATAGCTTTACGTGGCTAACTTGCTAGCTTTGCGTTGCTAGCTTGCTAGTTTGCGTTGTTACCAAACTAGCTTTCCGTTGCTAGCTTGCTAGCTTGCAAATTTGCGTTCCTAGCTTGCGAGTTTGCGTTGCCTGCTTGCTAGATATGCGTGGCTAGCTTGCAAGCTTTGTGTTGGAAACTTTATAGCTTTCCGTTGCTAACTTCATAGCTTTGCGTTGCTAGCTTTCTTGCTTTGCTTTGCTAGCCTGCTAGCATTGCGATTCATGCTTGCTTTGAGTTGCTAGCCTGCTAGAAATGCGCTTCTTGCTTGCTTACTTTGCGTTTCTTGCTTGATAGGTTTGCGTTGC
>NW_019761671.1:0-377 GCF_002891405.2 Cryptotermes secundus | reverse complement strand
GCTGTGCTTTGGTAAGTAATACAATCATAATTCCCAGGTACGGTGGCAATATCTTACGAGTTAGCGGTTTTACAAAATCGTCATTAATCTTTGAAGAGAGAGTAATCTTCTCACACTGTATTTTTAAGATCAGTTTCAATATTGTCCTTCGATTTACGCCAGGGTATCTGAGTTGCATTTTTCCTGCAAGTAAAAAGTAAGAATTCAAGTAAATGAAAAAAGAAAGATTCTTTTAAAGAGACTTGACGTTCGATTATGATTGTTGTTGTTAGGTTATGTGGTACAGGTTGGGATATTAGCATAGTTTTGTTCAATAAAATGGGTTTCGGATACCAAGAGGATGTATATTTTCAGGGTGTTGAGAAATACTTCTACTT
>NW_019761670.1:0-377 GCF_002891405.2 Cryptotermes secundus | reverse complement strand
CTGTACGTGCCTCCGAAACGTCGATAAATTTCAACCAGACTACACACGCGCAGTCACATCCCAGAAGATAATATTCATAAAAGTCACTGTTGGGAGAACCTCAAATGTCTAAATGAAACCTGGGTCATTTAATGAAGATGGTGCGTTCGTTCTGTTGCACTCCAGCCTCCTTGCGTGTGCTGTGATTCAAATCCCACTTCTGACATTTCTCAGCTTAGCAGGAAAGTTCAGTATGTTAACATTTTAAAACGTCTTATAAATTACTGGGGCTCATCAGCGTGGATTTCGATGTAAGCACCCAGCAGACCAACTGGATGATGAGATGAAGAGTTGTCTCTCTGCTTAACTAATTAAGCTCTACGCCATGAAGGCGTATG
>NW_019761669.1:0-377 GCF_002891405.2 Cryptotermes secundus | reverse complement strand
CCACCTTTTCCACTGCTCTCACGTTATTCTCTCTCTGTGGGAGAAGAGCAGCATCAAAAGCAAGTGTAAAGATGGCTGCCATCGTTTGGCTGCGTGGTTTGTTGAAGTTGTTCCACCGTTTCAATGCATATTGCAGTCACCATCTTCGGATTCATTCAGTGTCACACTCGTCCTGAAGATATGTCCCGAAATATTGGAACAGCTTCAGTAGATGGCACTTATAAACCCCAAAAGCCGAAGTTATTCATTAAACGTAGGCCGCTAAAACAAGGAAGGTAATGAAGTGCTCTCGAAAATATTTGAACCTAAGACGAATGAAGGAAGTGGACAGATTAGGATACTGGATAACGAAGAACTTCGTTATATAGTTTTTTTTC
>NW_019761668.1:0-377 GCF_002891405.2 Cryptotermes secundus | reverse complement strand
TCCAGAATAAGCCAAAGAAGAAGCCAGCATGAAGCATACAGCAAGTTGTTATATCCTGGAAGAAAACAGACTGTTGAGTTTTATATACATGAAGAAGTCAGAACATGAAACTACTGTCCAATGAATTATCACGCCGTACAGTTTGGTATGTATACGCGGTTAGGTTATCAGCCTTACGCTCCGGCCGCCCTTTACCCCCAGGGAAGATTCTTGGTACTTATGTCTGTTACAGGCTGAGTGAACCCAAGGGCCATAGAGCGGCAGGAAGGATTAGCTCAAGTGAAAAATCAAATGACCTCATCGGGAATCAAACCCGTGGCCTTCCGGCTTGTAGCATATTGCCTCAACCAAATACGCTACTGCGTGTCCCCCCCCCC
>NW_019761667.1:0-377 GCF_002891405.2 Cryptotermes secundus | reverse complement strand
CGGCTTCGTCGCACCGGAGGGGCCCCTACCTGTGCATCTGGCATGGTCGGTGGGGGAGCGACGTGCAGTACGGCGGCATTCGCGCAGCCGGCCGATTTCTGATGGTGTTTGCATTTTTTAAGGGTATCGAACACGACGTCACACCCGTGACATTTAAAGGCAAGCTGAAGCAGGTGGTATCGGCGGACGTGTTTAGATAGGTCTCCGTGCCGTTTGTATATCTTTGGGATCGGAGCGCAAATTCGGCAGTAGAACGATTCGGCTAGTGGGACGTCGATTTCGTAGAAGGAGTTACCTATCTCATCCGGTTCCTGGGTCGGCAACACGTCAGACCGTTCTCCATCCTCGCCCTGATGGCTCAACGTTTGCTCCTCCGT
>NW_019761666.1:0-377 GCF_002891405.2 Cryptotermes secundus | reverse complement strand
TCTACGCCATTAAGCATTAACCCACTCAATTCTGGGAGGGGGGGGGGGCATACTAGGCCGACAGCCGCGTACACAGACCGGTGTTCAAGGAAAAGCTATATTCACGTCACACACTCCACTTCGGGAGGGGGGAATCTACATGATACTGACAAATTCAGTTCCCACGTCATAGAAAACACATTGCCTCTCCACTAAAAGGACACCCGGTTAATGCTGTTCAGAGACAGAAACGCTGTTCATTACGAAACACATAAATACGCCGTGTGGGAGGTATGCAGTTCTTCTACGTCAAATCGGACGGTATGTATGGTTACCACTGTACTTTTAACGTGTTATTATTTCCAAACATTGCAACATCATTGTTCAGAATTTTAACT
>NW_019761665.1:0-377 GCF_002891405.2 Cryptotermes secundus | reverse complement strand
TATATATATAACATTTGGCCGTTAAAGGTTAATGTCTTCCCAGTCCCCTGTTTGGTGGGTACTAAGGGATCTTTTGCAGGTAACCACTAACAGTCTGTTGCAAATGTTAAAAATCCACAGTGCTTGACCTCTGTTCTTCCTGTAGTTAGTGTAATGAACATAGGCATATTGTAAAGGAAAATGAGCTTCCATGTCTAAGTGCCATACTGTGATAGTATAGATGTAGAAAGCTTTTAGCTGCTTTAATCTCAAGAAGAGAACGCCTAGTAAGCATTGTATAGGGGCTTATCTGTACCTCTGTGCTTTTATTTTAAATATTGTTTTCTATACAAGTAATGCGATCTTCTGTTTTTGGAAAGAGACTATCCAGGAAAAGT
>NW_019761664.1:0-377 GCF_002891405.2 Cryptotermes secundus | reverse complement strand
TACCTACACACAGGACAACATAAACACAGAATAAACACACACACAGACTTCCAAGCCTCGAGTGGGATTCGAACCCACGATACCGGTGTTCGAGCGAGCGAAGACAGACCATATGGCCACGGTGATCGGCTACACTAATTAAGTACCTGTCTTATTTATGAGCAAATTTAGTTCCAAATTAATTGTATAGGGTAAACAGAGACAATTCTTTCACATACTTCATTTAGTGGCAGACAACTCAAAATTCGCCATGAACTTACGCATATGTTCCATAAATAGCATTAGCACTTATTTACAGATGGTTCAGTTATGAAGAACGCCTAAAACTAACGACGGAACATATAGCAAATATCATTGCAAATTTAAGATTTTTAATG
>NW_019761663.1:0-377 GCF_002891405.2 Cryptotermes secundus | reverse complement strand
GATTCGAACCCACGATCTCAGCATTCGAGCGAGCGAAGACAGTTCGTACCTTAGACCGCGCGGCCACTGGGATCGGCAGCTGATGGAGTAATGAAAAAATTGATCTGTCAGGCAACTGCCTAGCCATCCATCCAACTAACCAAACAGCCTTGTACCTAATTAGGAACACGCTATATAATGTAATGGAACATGTTACCTATGCTTATTGGTAGGTAATTGTAGACGGTCAGAGTAGTTGCACGGTCTGAGGCGCAAATTGTTTTCGATCGATCGAATATTCAGCCCATGGTTTCGATTACCACTCGAGGCATGGATCTGTGTTCGCGTTCTTCTCTGTCTCCTGTTGTCCTTCATAGGTAGAGGCTTTACGATGATTC
>NW_019761662.1:0-377 GCF_002891405.2 Cryptotermes secundus | reverse complement strand
TACTCATTTCTGTTAGAGGGCCATAGTGCTGCTGGAAGGATTATGACAATTGAAAAATACATTGACTTAATCGGGAACGGAACCCGCGACCTTCCGGCTTGTAGTATGATGCCTGAACCAGCTGCACTACTGCATGCCTCGTTTCTTCTTGAAGACTACAGTATTGTAGACTTACTATGGTCTTCTAAGCACGTGCTACTTGATATCCGACTCTGAGGGATAAGCAACTGAAGTAGGCAGTTAACAGATTTGTTGGGGGAGAAGAGAAGAAGAAACACGACAAGAAGCTTCATAACTTTCTCCTTCTCTTCATTTTATAGGAGTTATTGCATCGAGGGATCGAGAAGGGGTGAAACTTTTGTCAGGAACACTGGAGG
>NW_019761661.1:0-377 GCF_002891405.2 Cryptotermes secundus | reverse complement strand
AAGGAAAATTTATTGACACCCAAAGAAATGCTTTAGAGAGTGGTCTTCTGAGTTTGGATGCAGTGTAGCCTCACAGATGGTTATGAACATTTTGGAGAAACCTGTTGACTCCATCTTCAGGATAGAAGATGGGAAGCAACAGATTCCTCCAGGATGTTGGTAAACACCTGCATTTATAGCCCAGAAGACCATAATCTCCATTGGTAGTGCCGTTAAAATTCCAAACTTGGTATGCATGTCAAGTTTTCTCACAAAAGGTCTCATAATTTTCAGTCTGTAGTCTTATACAGAATGTGTTGAAAACAGCTAAACAGTGAAACGGTTTAGCAGTAAGCTGAATTTGTACTGAGTTGGTGCACACTTGTATTTTTTATTTA
>NW_019761660.1:0-377 GCF_002891405.2 Cryptotermes secundus | reverse complement strand
AAAATCAGTGCAAGTTACATTCACCACGAAACGCATAACTTGCCCTCAGGTTACCATCAATAATTTGCAAATGCCAGTTCAGACTGAATGAAAATACTTAGGATTATACCTCGACCAAACTCTGATATAGCAGGAACAAGTCAAAACAAAGCGCCAGAACTTAAATTTAAAACTACGAGATATCTCTTGGCTTTGGGGCCGTAAATCCAAACTATCCATAGAAAATAAATTTCTACTACACAAGTGTACAATGAAACCCACATGGACATATGGTGTACAGCTATGGGGCTGTACACATCAAGGACAAAAATAATTAAAATACTTCAATCCAAATTCCTGAGTTCAGTAACTGAAGCACCTTGGTATGTCTCCAACTT
>NW_019761659.1:0-377 GCF_002891405.2 Cryptotermes secundus | reverse complement strand
GTTACTACAATTCGGCATGCTGGTATAACAGGTACATGTTGTGATTAGGTCCCAGAGCCAAAATTAGAAAATTAGTTTCTATTTCGTTGCTTTCTAAAGTGAGTAAGAATTACGAAATATTTAAATTCACAAAGTCTAATTACGAACAGACGCCTGAGGTTTTCACACATGAAATACGGGAATTATACTTATGACTCCAAGCATTACGTTGTCTGTAGCACAATTATATTCTCAAGAATGCTTTTAGGCAGAGCTCACTGACCGTGTGGTCTAAGGCAAACAATGGGATTGTGGGTTCGAATCCCAGTCCAAGTATGAATATCTTCCGCGTTTCTTCTGTATTTGTCTTGTTCTGTAGCGGCCTTAGGCAGGGTTAT
>NW_019761658.1:0-377 GCF_002891405.2 Cryptotermes secundus | reverse complement strand
CAGAACGGTCTCCGCTGGAAGGTGTTTATGGAGCCGTTACCTAGCAATGGGTCTATCCGTCACAATATAAAATAAAATACGTATTTGCATAAAAGTTTTAAATGGACAATTGTAACAAAACTTAATATTCCTGTTCTATGGAAATTTTATGTTTTTATACAGTAAATAATATTATTTAAACATTTTTGTATTTTTATTATAAATGTTAGTTTTCTATTATAATTCTAGTGTTATGCAAGATAAATGAATATCCTGAGCGTACCGTGAGCACCAGAAAGTTGAGAACTGCTTGCGTAACAACACGCTTCAGTATTAGTGTAGTAGTACCAAATGTCATTTCCTCTAAATTTATACTAAACGTTTCGTAGATCACCGTT
>NW_019761657.1:0-377 GCF_002891405.2 Cryptotermes secundus | reverse complement strand
CTTTTAGTAGCCGAAACGTGTAGCAGAGCCAAACTTGGCACTGACTTCAATTTAGTTGTGTTGTGACGGTTTAAATAAAGAAAGTATATATTATAACACAACAGGATGCGTGAAATGAGGAAAGAAAGATACAATTTTGCTCTTACTTTACGAGTATGTACCATCTCGGAACACCAAGGAGGTCATATAAAAAAGATAGCTCTAAAGAAATATAACAGTGCCTTATTATTTAGATAACCTAGAGCCATGGTAATAAAAGGTAAAACTATTCCTGTAACAGGCCATGGAGGCCCATAGGGTTGTGTGACATCGAAGCTCCCCCATTTTGTTTAGACAATCGGCTCACAGATGGCTGTAAGATTGTCAGCCTTACTCGT
>NW_019761656.1:0-377 GCF_002891405.2 Cryptotermes secundus | reverse complement strand
CGTTGTTAGCTTGCTAGCTTTGCGCTGCTAGCTTGGTAAATTTGCGTTGCTAGATTGTTAGCTTTGCGTTACTAGCTTGCTTTCTTTGCGTTGCTTGCTTGTTAGCTTTGCGTTTGCTAGCTTGCTAGCTTGATAGATGTGCGTAGCTAAATTGCTAGCAATGCATTGCAACCTTGCTAATTATGCGTTGCTAACTTGCTATCTTTGCCTTGCTAGCTTGCTAGATTTGAGTTGCTTGCTTGCAAGATTTGCGTTGCTAGCTTGCTATTTTGCTAGATTTGCATTGCTAGCCATCTAGCTTTCCGTTGCTATTTTGCTAGCTTTTTAGATATGCGTTGCTAGCTTGCTAGCTTTCCGATGCTAGCTTTCCAGCTTTG
>NW_019761655.1:0-376 GCF_002891405.2 Cryptotermes secundus | reverse complement strand
AAGCTAGCAACGCAAATCTAGCAATCTAGCAAGCTAGCAACGCCATGCTATAAAGGGAGCAACGCAAAGATACCAAGGTAGCAACGTAATTCTAGGAAGCTAGAAACGAAAGCTAACAAGCTAGAAACGCAATGGAAGCAAGTCAGCAACGAAAAGTTATCAAACTAGCAAGCAAAGCTTGAGAGCTAGCAACGCAAATCTAGCGAGCAAGAAACGCAAAACTAGCAAACTAGCAACGCAAATCTAACAATCTAGCAAGCTAGCAACGCCAAGCAAGCAAGGTAGCAACGCACAGCTACCAAGCTAGCAACGCAAAACTAGCAAGCTAGCTAAGCAAAACTAGCAAGCTAGCAACGCAAAGCAAGCAAGCTAGCAA
>NW_019761654.1:0-377 GCF_002891405.2 Cryptotermes secundus | reverse complement strand
CGGTGGGAAGTCAGCGACTAACCGTTTGAGCTATGGCGCGGCCATGTGTGACTGGAAGTTGTCAGTCACTTCAGAGATATTTAGAGGTCGTCTGTGGTATTGACGACCGCATCTGTGGTCTAATCGTCAGAGTTCCTGCCTATTGGTATAGAGTGGAATATAAAAATTAGACAATGATGTGCCATTCTGTGAAGTTACTTTCACACAATGCTGCACGAATATTGGCCTCTTTCTTAAATGACGGGTGCGTGGGCACGGACGCACCCACACACATACACACAGACACAGACAAAGAAAACGAGGTTAATGTATGATACGAGGAAGAGGTTTCCTCTTGTAGGCATATCTGTTCCTCACAGTAGCAATAGATAGGCTTA
>NW_019761653.1:0-377 GCF_002891405.2 Cryptotermes secundus | reverse complement strand
GGGATGTATGTGTTTGTGTTCTATGTAGGTAGTGGCCACGTGACGTGCTGATCCCCCGCCCAAGGAGGCCTAGCGACTGTCTATATGATTAAGAAGCTGTGAAACAGAGGTCAAGGTTCATCACGGACTGTAGCGCCTACAGAGCAGTAGTAGTTGCGAGCTACTGCAGGATCTGACCTACAGTTACTCTTCTTGGAATGCAGAGTTTACGTGTTCTTGTTGGGTATGCGTGTTCGTCTGTTACCCCGAGCAAATAGCATAGAGTGAGGGTGGTATTGGATACTGAGGAGAGTACAGGTACTATTTAGACATAAAGGAAGGGAAGGACCTACAGTTTGAGGGAGTATATATGTTGTACTGCCATTCGTTCTGGGGCA
>NW_019761652.1:0-376 GCF_002891405.2 Cryptotermes secundus | reverse complement strand
ACCTCTGGATCTGTAACCAAGAACTCTGACCACTAGACCACATGTGCGGTTGGAAATTCATCATTAATCCAAAAAGCAGAAATGCAGCGGCCCTTGTCTGAAGACGCGTACTTCTAACCATCACTTGATACTACTCTCATCTGAAGTATGAGTGGGCGAAACCTAGGCACGTTCTGGCAAAATGATGCACTTTCCCTACACAAATGAAATTTCAGCCACTTCTCACTTAAATTTCTTTTTCAGCTACTTTTATACTATTCCTTCATCTTTCCATCCTTTTCTCTCTCTCCGTCTGTGCTTCGTAAATTTAAGGGTACTAGGCACTTGTATTCCGGTCACGGTAGCCGAGCGGTCTAAGGCATGTACTATCTTCCCT
>NW_019761651.1:0-377 GCF_002891405.2 Cryptotermes secundus | reverse complement strand
CCTTTCGGTTTCCACGGACTCTAACAGGGCTAGCTTTACCTTACACAGTAGGATGTTGAGGGGAATACATTGAATTAGAGAGAATAACATAATAGGAAGCACTAAGATTGCCAAATGTGCATCTTCATGGAGGTTACAACTTTCCAGACATTCTTAGAATGATGAGATTGGAAGGGCATATAGAATGCGTTGTACACAAGAAAAGTGTCTTTGTAGTTATCATAGAACCTGAACGACAGAAACCACTCAGAAGTCCTAAACGTACACGGGTATATAAAATGAGAATTGTTTTCAAAGGAATGTAATGGAGTCTGTTCATTTGATTAATGTGATTCCGGATACAGACTAGTGGCAGAATTTTGTCAACATTATTATGG
>NW_019761650.1:0-377 GCF_002891405.2 Cryptotermes secundus | reverse complement strand
AGAGAATAAAATACTGATCATTCTGTGCTTAAATGAGCACAATGCCATGAAGATGTATGGGATAGTGAAGGTACAGTCCCACATATTCTAAACACTGCCACTAGATTATTATGAGTTTTATGCTGTGGCCATTTTACCCTAGGGAAAGAATCCATAGTACCCACTGGATAATAGGCTAGGTGTGTCCAGAGTGAAAACAGACCATGTGGAGAAGAGAAAAATCCTTCCCCCCTTTCTTGAAATTGAACCCCAGTCATCCATTGTGCCATTGTACTAATGGAGCTAATCTAGTTCATTAGTATACAGTGTAATTCACAAGTCTCTCTTGGAATTTCCAAACTCAGAAGCTCAACAACAAAGCCAGAAACAGCCGAAAG
>NW_019761649.1:0-377 GCF_002891405.2 Cryptotermes secundus | reverse complement strand
ACACTTGGAGAAGAGTACAAGTTATGAAGTTCCTCATTATGCAGTGTTAATGCAGTTAAATGTAAGATAATTATTATAATTTATACCGTCACTAGGAATTAATAGTGTCAAATTTAGCACTTCTTAATATCTGTCATTAGGGGCAACATTTCTCCCCTCTCCATGTCCTCCAGATCGGTTCTAGGCACATCCATTCCCCTATCGAATGGGTGCAGGGGGCGTTTCCTCCGGGGCTAAAGCCGCCGGAACGTGAAGCTCACCGCTAACCTCCGACTAGTGCCGAGGTCAAGACTAAGTTTACATATACCCATAAGTCTTCATGGCGTAGTGCTTAATTAAGATACAACATGAACGTTTACCTTCTACCTTTTTTTTTT
>NW_019761648.1:0-376 GCF_002891405.2 Cryptotermes secundus | reverse complement strand
TTGTAGCATAGTGCCTCAACCAACTACGCTACCGCGTGTCCCCACATTGCCTGGGGTATATTGAAATATACAAGACACTTCTGAAACTGGGAATCAGATGTAGAGGGCGTGGATTCTACTCAGCTGAGCTAGTTTCAGTCGCATATACCTGATCTCGGCACGCCCCGGTGGCTTTACCCACGTTGAAAGAACCCCCGATACCCATTGGATAGGAGGCTGGGAGGGCCCGAGTACCGGTATGGAGAGGAAAAATCTGTGGCGCCTGTCGGGAATCGAATCATGGGCGTCCAGCCCGTAGCCCATTGCAATATCGATGTTCTTTAGGCCCACGATCAAACCAGGGACCTACTGAATGCAAAGGTAGAGTAAGGTAAAG
>NW_019761647.1:0-377 GCF_002891405.2 Cryptotermes secundus | reverse complement strand
TCATCCGAAACGTGGGCAAACGTTTGCTAGACTACACGTACACAATGTCACATTCCACACGATAGTAGTTTTCATAGTTACAGCCGGAATAATTCCAACTCTCACATACAGTAAGCATTTTTTAATTACCTACCATCGATAAGAGCTTATGTAGGCTGTGCTACTTTCTGAAATTGTAGGTTTACCTAAAAACATTAGACTTGCGGACGGTGCAAGGGCCATGATGCCCATGGCAAAGTCTCTCCTATCTAAATGTCAAGCAGAGCTTCACGTAGCACAGTCCGTCAATAAAACTGAGTCTCTGACGACCGAGTAATGGCAATGTAACTATTACTACTGGCATAAAGTAAATTTTATTAACAACATTTAATTTAATT
>NW_019761646.1:0-377 GCF_002891405.2 Cryptotermes secundus | reverse complement strand
TTTTTTTTTTAAAGGAAGGTTATATTCGTTCAGCCTATGTAGGTCCTGGCCACAAGTGCGAGAGCCTCAATCTTATATTCACTGATTTATAAATTCTAATGTTCTAATCATGCCGTCGGTGAGATAAGGCCGTCCTGCAGATTATCTGAGAACGTGGCGCTTTTTACGATCCGTATCAACCATACGAGCGTCATTAATGAAGAAGGCTAGATTGGCGCTTGTGGTTTGTGAGACATTGTATTTATAATACAGGGTGATTCTAAATTATTGTCGGGGTGTCCGTGGCCTTTTATTTTCAAACAGGATATAACAAAGTAAAACTGCTTACGGAATATAAAAGTGTAACTCAGAAAGCTTCGTTACTTATAGAATAAATA
>NW_019761645.1:0-377 GCF_002891405.2 Cryptotermes secundus | reverse complement strand
AAGATGGAGGCTTGAATACACAGAAACAGACCCCTTTAAGGTAGGATTTACCGTACAGATTGAATTGAAATTCAATAAAATACAAATTAATTGAAAAGTGAACAAGAATTCATTTAATTTTAATACAATATCAGTACAAATTAACTGCAGACTCTTCAGTAAATCCAGTAATCAGTCCAAACCCAGTGTTTAGTCACTAACACACGACAATAGGTTACTTACCATTTGCGATGTTCATATTGATATTAACCGCACGAATCAAATGGCCAACTGCGTCCATTTTTAGGCTCTTAGTACCTCAAACAATGTATGGAAAATTTTGATTTATCCCTTATTACAACGCAACAAATCGAAGTTCTTCCGTCATTTCACCTGTA
>NW_019761644.1:0-376 GCF_002891405.2 Cryptotermes secundus | reverse complement strand
GACTGATGAACTAGCTACTAGGTTTCCCCAGGTTAATGAGGCCAGCTGCTTTTAACAAGATGGCATGTTGTCTCATACTGCCAGGGTGTCCGTGGACACCATATGACTGATTTTTTATAACTGCATCATCTCCAGGAATGGTGACATTCCTTGGCCTCCAAGGTTGCCAGACCTGTCAGCATGACTTTTTTTATGGGATCACTTAGAAAGCAAAGTCTACACTCATTGCCCACACAATATTGAAGAACTGAAAGATAGAATTCATGAAGAAATTGTTGGAACTTGTTCAGAGATGCTACATCACAACATGGGAAACCTAGGTGGAATATTAGAGGAATGCCTATACAGAGATGGAAGTTAGCTCAAGAATATTGTC
>NW_019761643.1:0-376 GCF_002891405.2 Cryptotermes secundus | reverse complement strand
ATTAACTCCACTGCGTTCAATCCGCAGATGCAAGGGAAGGTTGAGGAATTCCACCTAGGACTCAACCAGACTATGAGTCACTATGTTAACAAGTACGGGAGTGACGGACGAGTTTGTGAAGTATGCGCTGATGGCACATAAGGCCATCCCGCATTCCGTCACCTGATACAGTCCATGTTATTTGTTACACGGGCGACAAACGCGCCTGCCCATGGAGGACGATCTCACCACGGCAAGATTCTTGAGCAGGGAACCAAAAGACAGTCGTGATTCAATTCAGAGTCACATCGACACCTTAGCCGAGAGCCTTGAGGAAGCTTGCCGTGTCACAAAGGACAACAATAAAGTGGGTAGAGAAAAGACAGACAGAACAGTA
>NW_019761642.1:0-376 GCF_002891405.2 Cryptotermes secundus | reverse complement strand
TTGAATAAAACAAATGTTCCTCAATTTGTCGGCTAACGTTAAAATGCCTGCCCGTTCCTCTTCCGTACTGTCTTGGAGTGCTGATTCTCGAAATTTTGAACCTATCGTTTGAATCTTTTGAATCCATTCGGATATGTTTTCAGATTTGTTCTGTCTAGCCCTGAATAGTTGATTAGCATGAAAGTCTAACGTTCTCTTTTCAATATACGTATTCCTGAGGAACTCTTTCAGCTCGTCCCAATTCTCCAAATTTCTATGTGCAATAGCCGTTCTTGGTTCACCGCTAATTTTGGTAAGAATGAACTGGTACAACCTATTTTTGTCCTCTGGACGTACACAATTAAACGCCGTGTCTACATTGGACACAAATGTTAAA
>NW_019761641.1:0-376 GCF_002891405.2 Cryptotermes secundus | reverse complement strand
AAGCACATTAATGTTTGTTAAGAAAACGTAATTTTTATTTCCATCTTATTATGTAACTCTTGCGGTAATATTGTGGTTTGTGGGCATGTCTAGTTGCATGTATTCTGCTTACATTACCATTAATTTGAGGTTGTGTCTGAAGTGTGACTCTATGCTGTATCTATTATCTGAAGAAGTCTGATATAGTGTTTATTGTGTGATGCAAATCTTGTAAGTGAATCATGGATGTCGACTAAAGAATTTGTTTTGAAGTTGAGTATATGGGAAGTTTAAGGTCAAATAATATGTAGTTAACAGTGTAAGTCAAGTACATAGTCCAGAGAATACATACTCAGAAATAGGAAAGGGATTATATATATGTGATTATATATATATA
>NW_019761640.1:0-376 GCF_002891405.2 Cryptotermes secundus | reverse complement strand
GAAGGTGGTCATTAATTGACAGAAACATGTAAAAGCATCATATATATAAATTTACATTTGAGTCGCACGGGACGGTGTAGTTAAATCATTCTATAAAACTGTTTGGGTTCTAAGTGTTTACAATTTTCAGTTTCCAAATTCATGGAAACCGTGTTCTGTAATCAGTTGGATTCCACGAATCAATTTCTCCGTGCAACAAGTTTGACCATTCGTTTCATAGAAACGGCCCACATGTCACAATATTTTGAATTTATAATCTCAGTAGCAAAATATAAAATCACTTGACATGACAGGATTATTTTAAGTGCAATTTTCTGAGTTTAACGCTTATACTAAACAAAAGAACGATTTTAAATATTATCACATAAATAAACGA
>NW_019761639.1:0-375 GCF_002891405.2 Cryptotermes secundus | reverse complement strand
ACGGCACCTTCCGTTCACAACTCCTGCAAAGGACAGCTCAGATGGGCTGGTCAACCTTGGCTTTGACGTTATTAGCGTCAAACAGATGTCAGCTATCCGTCGACCACCTGCAGAAGGAACATCCACAGTAATCCTTCCCCTGTTTCTCATAACCTTACCTAGGTCGTCGAAGTTCCAGGAGATATTCAAACTGAGAAGCCATTGGAATCATCGTAGAGGCATACAATTCTCTGACTGGTCTCACAGTGTTACAATTGCTGCTGTTGCTGCTACTACTACTGCTACCGCCGCCGCCGCCACCGCCGCCGCCACTACTACTACTACTAATAATAATAATGCTATTATTATTATTATTATTATTATTATTATTATTAT
>NW_019761638.1:0-376 GCF_002891405.2 Cryptotermes secundus | reverse complement strand
TACGCCCAGTTCCCGCAACTTGTCTCTTCCCTTCAGATTTTTCTTATCCATCCCATGCACCCTTCAAAACTCTCCCATCTTACATTCTTGTGTTTCATTGCGTTAATGATATCCTGTGAAGAGGAGGGCCCATGAAGATCCTCATTATACAGTTTTCTCTCTTCTGCTTTTATTTCCCCCTCTTAGACCCAATTATTTTTCTCAGTACCATGATCTCAAAGGTCCTTATTTTGTGTTCCTTTCTCGACACGTTGCATCTAAAGCGATGATATTTGTAGTCCTAGTGTTTGTCTAGTCTCCAGGTCTACCCCGAAACAAAAGAAAGAAGCCAGCAGATATCTATGGATGTGCGGTTTATATACTCGTAAGTGTGTGA
>NW_019761637.1:0-376 GCF_002891405.2 Cryptotermes secundus | reverse complement strand
GTGCAGAAAACTGCATAATGAAGCGCTTCATATCAGAGCTACTGAACAAGAGAGGGCGAGATGGAAGCGATGATAAACAAATACGAAAATTGTGATTAGAAATATGAAAAGGATGAGACCATTAAGGGTAGTTAAATGCCGATGGGAAGTAAACATTGTGGTATCTAGACCCGTTGCTAAGCAACGACAGCGAAATAAGCAACTATACAGCAGCTAAGTAATTGCTCCGCAAACAACGGCCGTTTATATGCAATGGCTGAGTAGCGATCACGTGGTCACCCCAACAGACACGAATAACAATTGCATTGAAACACAGTAGAGGTGTTTCTATGCGGTTAGTGCCGAGATGTTATGAGCAGGACAAGTTAGGAACTGA
>NW_019761636.1:0-376 GCF_002891405.2 Cryptotermes secundus | reverse complement strand
TTAATGTCATGGTTTGCTGTGGGAAATAATCCAGGATGACTTTAGACAGGTTCATTTCAGTAACACAGAAGTATATTCGCATCTGGAAGGCCATCATAGCAAACATTCTAGGTGCTTCTTTTAGTTCACGCTCTTTTGCGTGGACCATGATGATCTTCCAGTCATAAGGAATTTGACGCAGCTGTATTGCTTCACAAATCTCTTTGACATTGACAGTCTCTCTATTTAAAACCTCTTCTAAGACTCTCCTGCTAGTTGTTGGTTTCCCTGGATTATAACGAAGTCTGTCTCTATTATATGCTGTGCGAAACTCTGATCGCAATGGTGAGAGAGACTTATCATCCATTAGCTCTGTGTAATCTATATTGTAATCAAA
>NW_019761635.1:0-376 GCF_002891405.2 Cryptotermes secundus | reverse complement strand
CTGCAAGCTTTGAATTGTAAGTTGCATTCCCAAATAAATATGGGGCAAAGGAAATTGCAAATAAACTCCAGTGATAGTGTCCGTGGATGCACTTTGCCATAAGGAACATTAATTTTCTACTTAGGGAGGTGGGGTTTGGGAAATATTGCATATCTGTGTGATATAGGCTGAGTAAGGAAGCCTTATAAGTAAGACCTCAAATCGGTTCTGAACAAGGAAGTAATCTAAGGACTAATGTGTCTTGTGGATTATTAGAATATCTTTAGGGGATGAAATTCGTGATCTGTTGGCCAAGGTGTATTGAGGACATTAGTAAAGAACCAAGGGCAACTCACAGGAGAAGAATGCATAGGGAATTTTGGTAGGATAAATTGAA
>NW_019761634.1:0-376 GCF_002891405.2 Cryptotermes secundus | reverse complement strand
GAAATTCATTAAACTCATTTGAGAAGGAACTTTGTTTGATAGGGTGCAGAAATCATCTAAATTTTTGCTAGAAATTATAATGCTAGTGTCATCATCAAATATTATGGGTGTTGATGAGGTGTTCATTGGGGGAGGGAGGTCATTTATATAAATTATGAAAATAAAACGTCCTTAAATCGACCCTTGGGGAACTCCATGTTTTATTGTTCTCCAAGTTGAGAACATATTTTGGGGTGAGTTTGATGGTTTTATTTCAGCCTTTTGTTTTCCATTTGTTATGTAGGATCTGAATCAATTTGCTGTTACCCCTTGAATGCCACAAGACTGTAATTTAGTCTATAGTATTTATTGATCTACACTGTCAAAAGCTTTCACC
>NW_019761633.1:0-376 GCF_002891405.2 Cryptotermes secundus | reverse complement strand
TTACAGGGATAGCTTTACCTTCTTTACCTTTACCTGTTCACTTAATGCTAAAACAATCTTTATGCGAATTAATGGTAATCATTGTGACATTCCCTGGTGACCCTGTTCAGTGCTTCTGAAATTCTTCTAGCATATATGAATGTGTTTGTGTATGACCTTTACTCATTCTTCTTTCAGATCAAGAGGTCACAAATTAGAAAGGGAATGGTGATGGTATCTCCAGCAGTAAATCCTAGTGCATGCTGGGAATTTGAAGGCGAAATTTTAGTTCTCCATCATCCAACAACAATTAGTTCTCGTTACCAAGCCATGGGTAAGTCACATCCTTCCTCACTAATTTACTATTCTAAGCAAGAATGGGATTTTTGGCCATTCT
>NW_019761632.1:0-376 GCF_002891405.2 Cryptotermes secundus | reverse complement strand
TATTGCACTGTGCAGTCCAGTGAAAGTCAGCTGATGTTCCTCTGAAATGTACGTTGACATTCACCAGACTATACAGCATTATATCCGAGTAAGATAACATCATCGAGAATTTGCTTTCTTTTTCTTTCCCAGTTGCAGATTTTCAGAAGATGGACAACAGTTATTTATGATACTAGAAACTAAATCATTTCAAATCTATAATATATATAATGCCACGGTGGAACTTCTTGTTGAGGAAGATGCTGTACTATTGTCTGCTTTATTGGAGGGCATTGATATTGGTAAGTAATTTTCACATACGTGTACAGTACAAATAAACTAAGTACATTTTCAGTGTTCTGAAAATTCTCACATCAGAATCAGGTACTGAGGATTG
>NW_019761631.1:0-376 GCF_002891405.2 Cryptotermes secundus | reverse complement strand
ACATTCTTCATAGTCACCGCCGTGAAAACCTCAAATGTTACATTGTTTAAAACATATTCGCCTACCGCGGTGCGTAAAAATATTCTAAAATAGCAAAGCATGTAGCATATTTTTTTGTTGGAATTAAAACAATGAAATATTGGCTTATTTTCAAACCTGATGATAGGTAGATGATAGATATATGTATTGTAATATTTATGTAAGCTGACAGAAAATGATAAATAGCAACATAAAATTCTGGTTTAGGAAAAGATCTCCGTTGTGTGTAAATAAAATACACAGGGTAAAAGGGGCAAATAATGTCACTATTTCAGTTTTAATTATTATTATTATTATTATTATTATTGGAGGGGTGGTTTTCCCCATGCACCGCGAC
>NW_019761630.1:0-376 GCF_002891405.2 Cryptotermes secundus | reverse complement strand
GGGGAAAATTCTGACCCTACCGGGCCTCGAACTCCGAACAAATACAGGGGCCCAGTCTTCAAGGTTGGGGGTTGGACGAAAGGCTGATGGCCTTGCTCCGTAAAAAAAATAATTGTTGCGAAATCCAAAGACGTGAAAACCTCATGTAATCAGTCAGACTATGGCTCAAGAAGGTTCTGTTTTGCCAGTGATGATGTCAGTTGATGAGGAAGTGTCTGATTTGCTTCCATCTTTGCTTGTAGCCCGGAAGAACAGCCATCAGTTCCCTTCGCCCGAAGAGGAGGACGCAGCGCTGATCTACAACTACCAGGCAACGTACACTGGGCAGCATGGCTCCGCGTTTGAACAGTGCTACTTCTTCACAGACTGATACGCT
>NW_019761629.1:0-376 GCF_002891405.2 Cryptotermes secundus | reverse complement strand
TGGGAAAATCTGAACGCCACATGTCACTACTACACACCAGTTGTTGTACAATGGGATTACAGCACCAAAATGAGAGCCCTGTATCAGTGCCTAATTGCCGAGAAAATGCGTGTACTCTGAGAGAGGAGACAATCAAACCTGGAGACGCCATATGCATATTGAACAGTATTCACGAATGGAAATATTTTGAGCGAAAAATGAGTGTAAACTCTTTCATCCTTGAAATATTCAAAGGAACACCATTTTGTTTTCTTCCGTCCATGAACAGCCCACCTACATAGAATAAATTCTAAGATGTGAAAATAAATGCCAAACAATTAAGACAGAACTTTCGGGTAGGTCCTTTCTTGCTTAATTACTTTCTTACTTACTTACT
>NW_019761628.1:0-376 GCF_002891405.2 Cryptotermes secundus | reverse complement strand
ACTTGTCACCAATCTGATCAAGAAATTCTCCACGATTTATGGAACGCGAAGGTTCATTACTGTGTGCTCAAGAACCCATCACCGGACTTCGTCCTGAGCCACATGAATTAAACCCTCGCCTTCACACCATGATTTTCAGGATACAGCGTATTATTACCTTGCGCAGTGCGCATGCATTTGCCAAGTGATACCCCTTCAAGCTTTTCGATTAAAGTTTTATAATTCTCATCGCCTCCATTTGTGTTACGTGTCTCACTAGGCCATTTCTTGTTGTTTTAATCACCCTGTAACATTTGATGAAGAATACAAATTGTGAAGCTTCCGATTACGTAACTCCACCCTCCTCTTACTTCATCCCTTTTGGTTCAGATATTCT
>NW_019761627.1:0-376 GCF_002891405.2 Cryptotermes secundus | reverse complement strand
TACCATTCACTTTTTGGGTCGTTTAAATTTTAGAAATTTTATTTCAGACGATGACACCTCGATGCTTTATTCTCCATCAACGTTTCCAAACACAGAATCAGCCGTCGTGCTGATGGTCTCCGTACATTCACTAAGGAACTCGGAAAGTGTCCACTTTTAGGGTAATTGCTCAACGATCAGCTTTCAGCATGGTCTGTTACAGCTGCGAACGGCATCTTCCGACGTTTCGATCCTTGTAGTAAATGCATTTACCCGAGGATACTGTTTCATTCAATACTGCGCACTTCGATGTTTCCATTTAACTGTTATTTCAGGCTAACTCTATTACTTTAGCTCAGAGTTACCGGGTCGGGCTCTGTCCATCGTCCGGTATTCT
>NW_019761626.1:0-376 GCF_002891405.2 Cryptotermes secundus | reverse complement strand
CTTTTTCATATTTTCAAAAAAATTATTTACGGCTCTGATAAAGGACCGATGTCCCCATTTTGAAACACATGTTTTTAAAGTACTGTCTTTCTCAGTGACATATACAAGAAGATATAAGCAAACAAAAGCGATGCTATTCAGAAGTCCGCACAGAACAATTGCATTTTCAACTAAAAACATTCATTGTTCTCCGTTCCTGTCATACGTAAAATGATATTATAAGCAAAAAACACAATTGTTTACGTGTTTAATATAAGATATATAATAAATAACTATATATATGCATATAATTTAACTTGGTAGCCTTGAGTTTGGTAATTTCACTACATTTATTTACGTCTGTGATAAAGGACGATGTCACCATCGGGAAACTCAT
>NW_019761625.1:0-372 GCF_002891405.2 Cryptotermes secundus | reverse complement strand
CTTTGCTAGCTTGCTAGCTTTGAGTTGCTACCATGCTAGCTTTGAGTTGCAATCTTGCTAGCTATGCGTTGCTTGTTTGCTTTGAGTTTCTTGCTTGCTAGCTTTCTGTTGATAGGCTGCTAGCTTTGCGTTGCTAGCTTGCTAGCTTTGCGTCGCTACCTTTCTACCTTTTCGTTGCTAGCTTGCTAAATTTGCGTTGTTAACTTCTTAGCTTTGCGTTGCTTTCTTGCTAGATTTGCGTTGTTAACTTGCTAGTTTTGCGTTCCTATCTTGGTAGCTTTGCGTTCCTAGCTTGCTAGCTTTGCTTTCTAGTTTGATAGATTTGCATTGATAGCTTGCTATCTTTGCGTTGCTAGCTTCCTAGCTTTGCGT
>NW_019761624.1:0-376 GCF_002891405.2 Cryptotermes secundus | reverse complement strand
CTTGCTGATTTACACACATTCCAGTTCACCGTTGCACACCCACTAGGGTTCTGTCTTCCACTAGCCGTCTCCTAGCAACAGATCTCCACGCAGAAACTGCCACTTTAAATCACTCCAGATGTTACACCTAAGATCTTCCAATTGCACTTCCAGTATCACTGCTCCGTCTCACACATAAAGTCTTCTAAATCACACTTAACGTCCTCACAGGGCAACCTTCTGTATTGCTGGTTCCACTCTCAAATACTCCCAAATACTGACTCCTTAGATATTTAAGTTTTTCTTATAAACCCTCAATCAGACAAGCGGAAAATGCAGCTTGCTTCACTGTTGCTTGATGTCACAGCCTAGCATAGAAGGAGTGTTTACCACTGCA
>NW_019761623.1:0-376 GCF_002891405.2 Cryptotermes secundus | reverse complement strand
TTTTACTGCAGTAATTTACAGTACTAACCATCTTACAGTGTGCTGCATTATTTACCCAAATAGAAGATGATTCTGAATGTAAGATGACATCTCACTAGGAAAGCACAGAAAAGTGTTTCTATGAATTAAATTTCATACTCTTAATAGAAACTTGTGAAAGAAAGTAAAATATTAGAAAGCATGATTTATACATGAAGTTTATTCAGTTGGTTTTCATCTTTAAGTCAGTGGCCTTTATCCAGTTCCACCATTTCAGTTGTCTGTCTCACATTCACTGCTCATACTCTTAATGCTCACTGCCAAAATTCCAAGTTTCTTCCTCATCCTCTGTTCCATCTATCACATCGGATCTGGTATCTGACTTCTGACTTCTTCT
>NW_019761622.1:0-376 GCF_002891405.2 Cryptotermes secundus | reverse complement strand
GTGCCACGCTGGTGTGGTGGTCCCCAGGTTGCCGACGAATATGATGGGGTCTCTTTCGAAATAACTTTCTGGTTCGCTACCTTCGACATCACTCTCAGAATTGTCGGTACACCAATCACACAGTCGTTGATTAGCTGAAATATGCTAGAATATTCCACACGACACTCCATGTACGATCATACTTTGAAATCCTCCGACTTAAAACTTCCAGGAACGAGAAGCTCTATTACTCGCTCTGTGAAACTGCAACGCATGCATAAAGAATGCTAGCCTTGAACTGCAAACAGTTCGATAAACAACACTGAGTAAATTTCACTCGGCCGCTATCATCATACCAAACAAAGTACGTCATTCAGACAGCGATATTCTCTTAGAC
>NW_019761621.1:0-376 GCF_002891405.2 Cryptotermes secundus | reverse complement strand
ATATTAGAAAGTTGGATAATCTAAAAATAATAATTACTGTGTTAACATACCATCGTCACGAATTTTCAGACCCTAAATATTTCCAGTCTGACCTGGCACCAGTAGGAATTTCTAAACTAGTTCTGACTCAACGCATGCATTTTTCCATCTGTACGCACCGTAAGGGCAGTGAAGGCAGCGAAACACAGAGTGGCGGCTACGGACAGAAACGGTCCGAGTAGCATCAAATGAAATGTGTCCTCCAGGGTCCTGATGTACCTGGGAAATAAGGTTGAGACTAATTAAAACAGCCTAAAGAATTCAAATAAAGAGTTAAACTGACTTTGGAAGGAATGTAAATATTCGTATATATTCGTAATGTCATGACCGCCTCTGT
>NW_019761620.1:0-375 GCF_002891405.2 Cryptotermes secundus | reverse complement strand
TTCGATCCAGCGACCTTCCAGCTTGTAGCATAGTGCCTCAACCAAACTACGCTAAGAGTGTAATGTTCGGAATAAGACAGTTTAAATAAATGTTTGAAGAATATTTGAAGAATAGCAAGGAGTTCTCTTCCAGTTTCTCGCATCTGCCGAAGCTAAGAAGGACTGGCAGGATTAATTCAAAATAACGCTTTGAGGCGCACTTCCTGTACTCTAAGTTTTGTGTAACTACGATCAAGTAAACATACAGAACCAGAAATGCAACATCCCTTCTCTTTGTGAGAGGCTTGTATCCCTGCATCAGCATGTAATAGTTTACATTCTTAATATTATGCATCCTGTTGTGTCATAAACAATGTACATAAATGTATATGCAGT
>NW_019761619.1:0-376 GCF_002891405.2 Cryptotermes secundus | reverse complement strand
GGGGTGGGATCAGGAAGAAAAGCGTCAACGGATATACACGCTCTACAAGGAAATCTGCCTCACAGTACAGAGTATCTGTGTGTTCCTCCGATCATCATAGTACATAGTACTATATACGGTCCCCGAATTCTAGTTACCCGTATACTTTACAGAATGAAAGTTATTTTTTTGCTAATAACGACCGTTTCATTTTCTGTTTAACTTCAGCAACCAATAGTTTATTCCGAATATTAGTGACATATTTCTGATCCTTTAAACGTTTGTGGCAATGCTTGATTCATGATACTAGCATTATGTTGGACACCGTCCTTTGTCCCAGATAATATTGATGTAAACATTTTCCTGTCTCTCTTCTCCGGTGTTTGATGATATGTTC
>NW_019761618.1:0-376 GCF_002891405.2 Cryptotermes secundus | reverse complement strand
CTTCTTAATGCCATCATAACAGAAAGCCTATGGTTGCACATGTCCTTACTGATGCACCTTGTTCTTTATGTCCTTGTCACATCGAAATTTTCTCCCTCCTAGAGCTTCTTTACACGGTCCAGACGGCAAAAGTCAGATGGCGTCAAACCTGGGTGTTCCATGACTTCCCCTTCAACTTCTTGAGGTTTTCCAACTTGCTGGCCGCAGTATGGGGACAGGATTCGTTGTGCAACAACAGGACGCCCTCTGACAGTCTCCCTGTTCTTTTAGAGTGTATTGCAGGCTTCAGCCTTCTATGAAGCATGTCTCAGCATGTGACGGCTGTTCCATGTTTTTTTTTTTATTTATAGTTATTGACAATCTGAAATATACATTT
>NW_019761617.1:0-375 GCF_002891405.2 Cryptotermes secundus | reverse complement strand
ATATACACGGTGCCAAATCCCAGAAGACTGCTTTCTTCATTATGGAACATTTTTATCAGTTGCTCAAGGAGAACTGATTGCTGTTGAAACCTACTAGTAGCGCCTCTGGAGGATGTTGGTGGAAGTTCGTGACGTTCGTGCACGATTCTTTTGATGGTACATATGTATGTCACTAACGCCAGTAATTTAAAGGATATTTATGAGCTAACTGAATCAATTTGAGTTCACTCTTACCACGATATCAGCGCTTAATTGAATCGACTTTTCGATCACAGTGGCCGCGCGGTCTAAATCATGAAATGTCTTCTCCCGCTAGAACACAGGAATTGTGGTTTCGAATCACATTCAAAGTGTGGATATCTGTGTTTTTTTTTT
>NW_019761616.1:0-375 GCF_002891405.2 Cryptotermes secundus | reverse complement strand
CTTCTAACAGAAATGAGTACCAGGAATCTTCCTGAGGGGTAAAGGTCGTAAGGCTGACAACTTCACCGCCATCTTTAAGCCGATTGTCTATATGATGTGGGAGCCCCTACGTCTCACAACCCCGTGGGCCTTCGCGGCCTGTTACAAGGATAACTTTGCCTTTTAAGAGAAATATGAAAAAAGAAGCAATTGTCCTGGACTAAATTCAGTTTTAGTGATAGGGACTTCCACGTTGATATTGCCCAGGGGCCCCGGTAACCGTGATTCCAGCCCTGCTTGTTGACTGTTTTATTTTCCTCGTAATTTGTTTTGTTTTGTATTGCAGTATTTTGATTTTTATTGTGCCCTTATGTTATAGACTCTCCTTGTCTGTAT
>NW_019761615.1:0-375 GCF_002891405.2 Cryptotermes secundus | reverse complement strand
TCTGGAGCCCATGACCAGATCGTAGTTACTGTTAGACAGTTGCGATTTGATTTTGTCAATAATGATCATCCTCTCTGACAATATGATGGGTCTGTCATTTGTCGTGGTCATTGTCCGTCCATTTTCAATGTTCATAATGTGTATACTTTTACATGTACAGTACATGGCATAATAACGTATATGTAAATGTCATGCATACAAGGCCTCTGTCAGTTCAGGCTGAAAATAGCAGATCATGCCCTATCTTAAGTAGCTCAGCCTATAACAGCAGCACAGTCACTTGTATGTGTGTTATTTTAGTGCGGTCTTCCTGTAAAGTAAAGGCAAGGGCAGGCATGGAAAATACAAGTGGCTTAAACTTGACGGTACTCAAGC
>NW_019761614.1:0-375 GCF_002891405.2 Cryptotermes secundus | reverse complement strand
AAAAAAAAAATGTTATTATTAAGTGAAATTTACGGTTCGGAAGGCGGTAACTGCCTCCTTAGATATTCCGCCGTGTAGTCTGGTACATAAGTACCAATTTATTGGAGGAACCTGCTGCTTCCAGCTTTACCTTCTATCAATGTGCGAGCAGGAATATGCTCTGAAGAGTTGGTAAGTGCCTACACAGCGTCACATCCTAACCAACTGACTGACTAACGTC
This sequence comes from Cryptotermes secundus, assembly GCF_002891405.2. Lineage (NCBI taxonomy): Eukaryota > Metazoa > Arthropoda > Insecta > Blattodea > Kalotermitidae > Cryptotermes > Cryptotermes secundus. The sequence continues at coordinate 155 of NW_019761614.1, read as the reverse complement.
TATCTGAAACATCTCTGAGGGTAAGGCGTGTCGACATCACCGGTGTGACGTTCTGGCTTCGCTCCTCCGCTGAGAACAGAATGCAGTGACTGTGTACTGCTCTTCTTCAGTATCGTGTGAGATGTATTATGCACACTAACTAACTAACTAACTAA
>NW_019761613.1:0-375 GCF_002891405.2 Cryptotermes secundus | reverse complement strand
TTCCCCCCCTGCAGTGAACACAGGAAAAAGGGCAAAGAACACCTTGTTCCTGCATTGAAAAAGAAGCAGTTGTCATTATTACATAACCTTGAACAAGCTAGGCAAGAGAGTAGAAGGTGTGTATAAGAGTACATTTACATTTTCATATTTAAGCTTAAGATTAAAAATATGATAAGTCATTCCAGAAGTAAATTATGAAACCGGTACTGATAGTAATGGTGATGGCAGCAGTAGTAATGTCCTTGTTGTTATTTTACAACATTGTCAGTACTGAAATTTATATATCGTCAGATGATGGGTGAGTGCTGATTTGAAAAGGATTTGGAAGGAAGTGGTCATGGCCTAATTTTTTGTATTATCCAAGCATTTGTCTGG
>NW_019761612.1:0-375 GCF_002891405.2 Cryptotermes secundus | reverse complement strand
GGGAGGGCTCTTGTGAACACGGTAATGAACCCTCGGGTTCCATAATATTTTGGCAATTTCTTGAGTAGCTTCACAACTGGAGGGTTTCTCAAGAAGGACTCAGCTCCATGAAGTTAATTAGTTTGTTAATTAGGGTAGGGCAGGGGTATTGGGGATGTTTGTGAACTTCTGCTCTATCAGTTTCTATGCCTGTCTACATAATTATCCTCACCATAACTCGACTGATGCCTCTTGAATTTCGTACTGACGTTTCTACGCCTAAAGTTAACGATGAAACGCGATTTTTTATCTCATCAGTTCATTATATTATTATATTATATTATATCAGTAGCCATCATGACAAGGAATGTAACAGATCCAGCATCAGAGGACGCG
>NW_019761611.1:0-375 GCF_002891405.2 Cryptotermes secundus | reverse complement strand
AAAAAGAACTTCAGTTATGATAGACGATGTCCGAGCCGACATCTGAACGGAGAACCTCTCGAGTTTATGTTGATATTAAAATTGAGAATATTATAATATCATTATATATTTTTTATTGTTATTTTATTGGTACGTTTGATGTTAGAAGTGTTTGTAAGATCTCCATTTACGTCAATAATATGTAATTCACAAGACGTTGATAATAACTTCATCACACTGTAGTTAACATAGTTCATGAGGCCGTTATTATTAATAGTTTACCACTTACAAAAGAAAAAATAAACTTATGGAGTCGAAATTCGTATTGTTGGGCCGTAAACGTTCCTACCCTTGACTCGATCTACATTTTTCCACACATAAAATTTGTCTATGTGC
>NW_019761610.1:0-375 GCF_002891405.2 Cryptotermes secundus | reverse complement strand
TTCATGCACGTTTCCGGGACAACGCATTTATGAAGAGCGGAGATCTCAATTCGGTTCTCTCGAAGTTATAAAAGGGAAGAGATTCATTCGTCAGAGAAGTGAGAAGGAGTTCAATGTGTGCGCAGTGATTCGTCACTCGTTACAGTGAAGGAGAAGAAGAAGGTCCTGTAAGGAATGGGGCGAATTGTAGAGTCATTGATTGTGAGCTGTCACAATTGATTGTCATTGTAAAGAAGTGCCAATAAATCTAATAATCGAATCTAGAACCCATTACTATTTGTCACGCAAACCCCCGATAAGTGACAGTAATTTTCTGCCGACCCCGGTGTATCCCGAGATGTGTCTTCCCTTCAGATTCAAACACAAACTCCGTGG
>NW_019761609.1:0-375 GCF_002891405.2 Cryptotermes secundus | reverse complement strand
GTATAGGGCGTTGATTAAGGTATTAAGATAAAACAACAAGAGAACGGAGACAGTTACACAAGAACGAGCTCCCTGACTTTCCGCCAAATATTATTAGTCTGATCAAATGAAGAATAATAAGATGGGCATGTACGTAGGAGATGTGGAAAATCTGGAAAGAGAGGATTATTTTAGAGACATTATCACAGGTGGAAGATAATATTGAATTTGATCTTAAATATAGTATGTGTGTGTTGATTGGATACAGCTGATTCAGAATAGGGTCTAGTTTATATGCTCTTGTCAGCAAGTTAAAAAAAATGATTGCGGCACCTTGGTTCCCAGGATTAACGTTGAAAACATTGGTTGATTTAATCTAATTCAGAAGTATCTTCG
>NW_019761608.1:0-375 GCF_002891405.2 Cryptotermes secundus | reverse complement strand
TATATATATATATATATTAGCCTTGCATCTGGACAGTCAACTTATGGAAGCCCCTTAAAATATCTTACTGCATAAGCTATGTACCATTTGTTAATAATGAAAAGATTATCTCCTATTCTTAAAATTTTAGGAATGTTTATTTTACAATTTTCACTCTTTGGTTAAATATGGAGTAACAATTTGGAGTAAAAGCAGTTCTATGAACAAGGTATTGCTAAATCAAAAAGGCATATTAAGAGGAGTTCATATAAAATTATTAGTTCTTTACACATTCTCTACATTTTAAGCATTTATACACATATTTAATTGTACTAGATTCTGCAACTACTCTGTCATTTTTGTACTGTGTATGTATTATTGCTTAATGTCTCTTTG
>NW_019761607.1:0-375 GCF_002891405.2 Cryptotermes secundus | reverse complement strand
AAAAAAAAATACCAGAGTTATGTGATATGACACATGAGCCCTCCATTTCTCATTTTTGCTTGTTTATGCTAGTGGCATTTTCTGTGCGCAAGTACTGACATCAGTTTCACGAATAACTCTACCCTTGGTCCCAAATCTGTGAAACAGAATACTGCAATTAAATGCACTAACTTTGTGATACAAGTACTTCCTGAACAGACATCATACAGTAAACTACCTATTATCTGCCATGTATCAAGAATTGGTTCTGCTGGTCAAATGAAATATTTACACTAATCCAGCACAGTCAAAACATGTTTTCACTTTAGTCACGGCATGAAAGTCCCTTCCTAGGTGACACAGATTGATGAGTGAAAGATTTTGAAACACACTGTA
>NW_019761606.1:0-375 GCF_002891405.2 Cryptotermes secundus | reverse complement strand
TGTCAAATGGTAGGATAACTGATGAATAACGAATTTGAGAGGATCTGGAAAGTAGTAGTTCTGATCTGAAGAAGGCACTATCCCAGTGAGACAGCCAGCGTCCCAGTTGAAATTCGATTGCAGCACCTCCTTAATATGAGTCTAGGCCTACAGCATTAGTGATCAGTTCTAACCATCGACCACTCAAATTAAATTAACGACACCTACTCAGACATGACCAACCTCATTTTCAAAACCCTACACAGATACTAACATACCTCCTACTCAGTCAAGAGTTAAGACTCACCCCCTTCCTCCACCTGTCCACACCCTGAACCACCTGCTCCATCCATGACACACCAGCACAGCCAGGCAGCCACTTCAGAGTACATATAG
>NW_019761605.1:0-375 GCF_002891405.2 Cryptotermes secundus | reverse complement strand
TGGTATGCTCATTTATTAATCTTCTAGTAACAAAAGAGCTAGAAGAGTTTGAAAATAAAGTATTACTCAATGTGAGCAGTTGGGCGTCATGGTCTGAGAGTCCATTAGGTATAGGAATGATTGAAAATAGTTTATATATATTTCTATTGATGAAGATATTATCAATTGCTGTAGCCGAGGTCCTTGAAACTCTGGTGGGGAAGTCTACTATACTACTTAAGTTGTATGACATTAATAGAGAAATTAATCTAGGCTTATTACTACCTGTATTATCCAAATAATTTATGTTTATATCTCCACATAGTATAATACTTACAGACCTGGTTTGAATTCTATTGAGTATTACTTCTAGAGAGTTTAAAAAATGTAAAAAAT
>NW_019761604.1:0-375 GCF_002891405.2 Cryptotermes secundus | reverse complement strand
AAAAAAAATAGTTCCGATTTAAGACGAAATAGTAAGACTTCATAGTGATTTGAAATGCTAATTTCTGTGTTGAGATCCGTTGTCAGGAGACGTCTAATGAAGACTGGGAATACTGATTCGTATGCAACGGTGACTGCAAAGTGTGAAAATCAGCGGTAGCGCTGCATTTAAATGTAATTAAGATTACTTCTAATTAAGGTGTTAATAAATCCGATCATCCGAGCTAGAACCCGTTATTCTAGCCACGCCTACCACCCTACTTTTGACAATGTACATATGTCCTATTCCTAACGGTTTCCGAGATATTTCACTCTGCAGTTCCAGAATTATTCATAAGAAAGCTATATTGCTACTGTTCCTCTTTCTTTTCCTTGG
>NW_019761603.1:0-375 GCF_002891405.2 Cryptotermes secundus | reverse complement strand
AGCCCATTTTCAGAAGCATGGTGAAAATGTGAATTCTGCCTCGTACTTTGAAGTTCTGTTGAATCTTCGGGATGCAGTTTGCAGAAAGCTTACAGACCATAGGGCAAGAGGGTACTGCTTCTTCATGATAATGCCAGACCCCATACAGCCCTAGCAACCCAGGAGGGAATTCAAGAACTACAGTGGGCACTTCTTGAGCGTCCGCCTTACTGCCTGGACTTGGCTCCTAGTGACTGTCATCTGTTTTGTTTGCTAAAAAGTCACCTTGGTGGCAAAGATTTTGCTGATGATGAAGAGGTTGAAACAGAGGTGTGGAATTGGCTGAAACTACAGTCAAAAGACTTCCATGCTGTGAGTTTCGATGCACTGGTAAAG
>NW_019761602.1:0-375 GCF_002891405.2 Cryptotermes secundus | reverse complement strand
TAAATTGCTCTTCTGTGAGGTAAACTTATACATTATGTGTTGGCCTGGCTTGATGAGAGAAGTGTCCGTTTTCCTGAATACGTGCTTGCAGAAACTTTAACTCTAATTCGTTTTAATTTGTTTTAGACTTCAAATTAAAAAGCAGTCTTTCAAAGTGTACATTTAATTCATATAAAAATGTAACGTTGTCCCTTAAGCATTATGCCATGAAGGCATTCGGAGGGGTTGATGTATAGATCTGCATTTTCTTTACCTTGGCACTAGCTGGAGGTGAATGGTCACCTTTACGCCCCGACAGATTTACCCCCACCACACCCCCGTGGAAAGAGCCCTTCCGGTACCAATTGGATAGGAGGTTGGGTGGACCCCAGAGCC
>NW_019761601.1:0-375 GCF_002891405.2 Cryptotermes secundus | reverse complement strand
TACTGTAGATGTCTTTTAACCCCCTTAAGCAGCGGTTTCCAAACACTGGGTCGCTAGCTCACAGAGTAAACAAGCGAATCTGATGGCTGAAATCATTGCAAGTATACGCAGTCACAACGTAAATGTGTTGAACTTTATCCTCTGACTTTGACTTTGCAGCTACCCGTGTGAAGGCGGGGTCGAATACACTAAAACAGATACTTAAAATGCTGTTGAGACGTTGAGGTCGTGGCAGGTCAGACACTAGCTTCATGGGAGGGGAAAGGGAGTGTTGAATGGACATCAGTAGGCAACACTGCGAAGGACAACAGAACAAGCTACTGCAAAGTTCTCACTGGAAAGGCCCTTTTTAGTGCCGTGTATGACACATATATA
>NW_019761600.1:0-375 GCF_002891405.2 Cryptotermes secundus | reverse complement strand
TTCTGCATAGCTCTCCTTAGTTCTGCATACCTCTGCTTAGTTCTTGAAAGCACCCTGATTCACTGCCTACTCACTTCTTTCTTCTTCCACATTCTGTCATATACTAGTCTTTCTGTGTTCTCTCATATTCTGGTCATACTTCCACAGCTCATTCCTGGTTATAACTGTTAGGCAGCCATGATAGCAGACACCACCCTGAAGGGTGTCACTTTACATATTTCTCATGTAAGATGTTCCTGTGGAACCTACAATTTGTTGCTGTGGTTATCAGCTTTCAACAGTGAAACAGTGAATCATAGTAACTAGAACTGTTGTGTAGCAATGGGCACCCATTCTTGAGTGCTTGGGAATATGTTCACCCAACAATTGGCTGGC
>NW_019761599.1:0-375 GCF_002891405.2 Cryptotermes secundus | reverse complement strand
AGTCACCGAACATCGAAGAAAATTCAAGAAAGGACATTCCTCTTTCGTTTGCACAGTATATACCACCCTTCGGGTAGGGGTGTAAAACTTACAGCTCGCGGGTCGGATGCGGCCCCGGGACACATATTCATGTGGGCCTTTCGACCTCTCTTTACTAAGGCCGTTTCTAGGATACTGTTAACCCAACCAACGACATGTTAAACTAGTGCATGTTGTGAAGCTTTATGCCGACCGTAATAAATGTCAAAACGCCGCGATAGCTCAGTCGGTATATGATGGGTTACCGGCTGGACGGCCAGGGTTCGACTCCCGGGAGGGGTATGTTTTCTCTTCTCCGAAACGTCCAGTCCAGCTTTGAAACAATGGGCAGCGGGG
>NW_019761598.1:0-375 GCF_002891405.2 Cryptotermes secundus | reverse complement strand
CAGCTCATTTCGTCGGGCCGGTTCTGTATGAATCACCCTGTAGAAACAAATGAACTGAGTATATGCGATTATGCATCTCGCAATTCTATGTTTTTACAAATTAGATAGAAGATAACTAACGAATAGGTAGATATATAGCTTCTGTTACAACTTAGCAGACTGAACTGTATTGCAACTACTGTTTTGCTTTCATATTTTGCTTGTTTTGAAATTTCACGTTTGATATTAAATGAACAATCTCTGAACGCGTTAGTATTCTGTTTATTCGCAAATTACCACACGAATGTAACAAAACATATGAACTTTGAAAACACAGGTGTTCGTTCATATGCTAAATCTGTTATACAACCAAAATCTCCTCCAACCCCCTCCCCC
>NW_019761597.1:0-375 GCF_002891405.2 Cryptotermes secundus | reverse complement strand
CAATGAAAGTTTTTGAAGTTGGGAGTATACATCATACAAGACAAATATGCAAAGCTGAGTTAAAAAGTAAATTAAGAAACAAAAGGGGAAGGAAATATAAACTTGGAAAACATGGTAAGTGACTATTGATCTAACCTTTTTCTGTTACACTCTGTAATTCGCTTTCATGCATATATTATTACAATGAAAATATTTGTCACAGAGTCACAGAGGTTCACACTCCTTTCTAAGTATTGCAAAATGCTTTTTTTTTTTCTCAATTGTCATTAATGACAACTTAATGAGTCTCTCCTCAGTTTGTATGCTGCACAGATAAGTATGGACAAACTAATTGTTGGAATTATTAATAACAAGGTAAATAATTTTCTAACTTCT
>NW_019761596.1:0-374 GCF_002891405.2 Cryptotermes secundus | reverse complement strand
GGAAAACATGCATATAAATCCATGCATTAAGTGCGATTCGAACCCACGATCCCAGTGTTACAGTGGTTAGAAGAACAGGCGGCCCATGAAATCGCATTTGGGAGCATTACAACAGTTTCAACGTCCCGTTTATAAATTCCATGATATCGACGCATTTTACAATTTACATAAAATTAATGTAATCAGTCAAGATTCTGGCAAAAACGAATAAATAAAATAAAAACACAATAATACATTTAATTTTGAATGAAAATTGTATCCCTATTTCACCTTGCGTTATTTCCTCATAGATATTTAATCTTCATCTAATTTGTAAAGGGGCACCCGGCAGCGTAGTTGGTTGAGGCACTATGCTACAAGCTGGAAGGTTGCGG
>NW_019761595.1:0-375 GCF_002891405.2 Cryptotermes secundus | reverse complement strand
GAACCTTCGGGTTCCATAATATGATGGGAAATTCTTGAGTAGCTGGAGATTTGGCTTCTACTGAAGAAGGGCTCAGCTCCATAAGTAAGTGAGTAACATTTAAAAATCCAATTCCTACCTCACAGACACACGCTGTAGCTCCACTGAGATCCATTATTTAATTTTACTTAACGACATAATCGCTGGGTTCTTAGAAATGTGAGGCTCCACATGCAAAATATAGATTCTTTGATTGTTAAAGCGGGTGGTACATAGAAATACCACTGTGCCGTAAAGGCCTATGTCTTGAGTACTGATACATTCACATGCTCTCGTTCTATTTACGTTCGCACCTACTGAACTTATAGCAGATACGTGCGAACAACGAATGGCCCT
>NW_019761594.1:0-375 GCF_002891405.2 Cryptotermes secundus | reverse complement strand
ACTAACCGCTTGAGCTATGGCGTGTATAAGGTGTTAATAAATCTATTAATCCAACCCCCGTCTATAGTCACTAATACACGTGACATTATTTTATGAATGTGAAGTAACAAGATGACCCTATACACATCATCAGCTTTCAGTTTGATGTTAATATTTAAAAACCGTTAGACCCAGGCATTTGAATCTTATTAGGATGACAGATGACAAATATGCCTGTATATTGGATGTAAAATATTTCTTGTAAGTCAGAAATCAAGGGCGTCTTAATAATGGTTATATGACAACTTTATTGGTTAAGAATCTGCACTTAAGTAATAAATAAATTTGTCCTCTGCTTAACTATTTAAGCGCTACGCCATGAAGGCGTATGGGGGA
>NW_019761593.1:0-375 GCF_002891405.2 Cryptotermes secundus | reverse complement strand
TAGCTTTCTAGCTTTGCTTTGCTAGCTTGCTAGGTTTGTGTTGCTATCTTGCCAGTTTGCGTTGCTAGCTTCCTAGGTTTGCGTTGTTAGCTTGCTATTTTGCGATGCTAGCTTGCCAGGTTTGCGTTTCTACCTTGCTAGACTTGCGTGGCTAGCTTGCTAGCATAGCGTTGCTAAATTCCAAGCTTTGCATTGCCATTTTGATAGCTTTGCATTGCTAGATTGCTAGCTAGCTAGATTTGCTTATCCAGCTTGCTAGCTTTGCATTGCTACTTTGCTAACTTTGCTTTGCTAGTTTGCTATCTTTTCGTTGGTAGATTGTTAGATTTGCTATGCTAGCTTGCTAGCTTTGCTTTGATAGCTTGCTAGCTTTTC
>NW_019761592.1:0-375 GCF_002891405.2 Cryptotermes secundus | reverse complement strand
ATATAAGAAGATAGTAACAAATATGATACATAGCCAACTGTTAAAATCGTAAATACTGAGGCATGTTCAGGCATTTATTTTTTATGTATAAACTCCTTGAATGCGTCCTGAAGATGAGAGTGTATTTTTTTATTTTAGACCGTTTTATGGATTATTAGACTGCTTCAGTTGTGTTGGCTTGTAGTGCTGATGTTTGTGAGGTGGTGCTTGGCAAGAGGGTATGGGAGAAATGAGAAATACATTCAGAAATTTGACAAGAAATCCTAAAGGGAGAGTCCATATGGAAGACAATTTGTAGATGGGAGAATAATATTAGAATTTAACATGGAGAAGCAGGGAGTGAGGATGTGGACCAATTTAACCTGGCTCAGATTA
>NW_019761591.1:0-375 GCF_002891405.2 Cryptotermes secundus | reverse complement strand
ACCTGAATAGTCGGCGAATTTGCTGAAAATATGAAGACAGTTCGCCTCAAGAGAGGAGGATAATTTCAACAAAATTTGTTACTTGTGGCCGCATGTGACCACGGTGGCCCAACTCAAGAATCGCGATTGTAGGTGCTGAGACCGTCTTAGAATAACCGAGAACCCTCTAACCAGAGCATAATGATACCAGTTGGATGCAAGACTGAATTACATGCACCTTTACCGTTGGAGACGATTAAGGAGAACGGATATACATGCAAAACCAAACACTACGGATGGCTAAATTGGATACCGATGGAAGCCAGCGGATAATCTGCAAATGGCATAACCGTTGCTGGCAACCGAGTGCTGTAATTTATTTCGCGAAATTATTAT
>NW_019761590.1:0-375 GCF_002891405.2 Cryptotermes secundus | reverse complement strand
TCCATCAAAATATAAATGGACTGCAAAAGAAGGTAGATGAACTAGTCACATCTGTGTCTCCAACATTACCACATATTTTGTGCTTTTCTGAACATCACCTTAAACATTTTCAACTTGAACAGGTTAATATAAAGGATTATAAACTCGCTACCTCTTATTGTAGAAAATCGAAAGAAAAAGGAGGAGTTTGCATTTATGTGCAAAAAGAACTGGATTTCTCAGAGGTCAAATTAAGCAGGTTCTGTAAAGATCAGGACATTGAAGTCTGTGCACTAAAGCTCAAACCTACCACAAATATATGTATAATAGCGATTTATAGGGCTCCTTCTGGTGATTTTGACACATTTCTTAGAGAACTAGACAATATTATTGATT
>NW_019761589.1:0-375 GCF_002891405.2 Cryptotermes secundus | reverse complement strand
TACTTTACGACTGACGGTTTACCGCCAATCAGTTCGTCTTGGAGCCAAGTCCCTTGAGACGCACGGCGAGATATTTTTTCAACAGAACCCTTGTGGTAATAATCCTTATGTAACATCCTCTCCGATGAGAGGACGGGCATGTCTCTCATGAATATGCTTGGCGTTATAGCGTGTTATTGAAATTCTCCAGTTTGCACTATATATAACAAAGACTATGCAACCTCTCGGTCGGTCGAGTGATACCGACTCGGAACGGATCCACAAAAGGACACCCCTTCCAACTACTTCCACTGTTGCTCCCGGGTCGCTGCCCGGCAACGGCTCCAGTGCTGTTGCGTATTTACGTAGCTCTTGCGTATCAGTGGCCGTTATCTT
>NW_019761588.1:0-375 GCF_002891405.2 Cryptotermes secundus | reverse complement strand
CTTACCGCCATCTGTGAGCCGACTGTCTGCAAAATGTGGAAGCCTCGACGTCTCACAACCCTATGAGCCTTCACAGTCTCTTGAGGGGACAGCTTTTCCTTTTTTTATGCAAGAGGTAACTGGCTTTAAATCCAATGTGCCTACCTCATGTATCTCTTGTGGAAAAATATCATGTAATATTCGCAGTTTAACTCAAGCATTTGCAGCTTCCCAAAAACTGAATTTATAAGTTAACATGAAAGTATTAAAAGAAACTCAGAATTTTCTGAAACATACACACAAATGCACTTTCCGAAAACAACAGCGTGGAAAATATCATGTTTAACAAACACGTTAACAGGTACGGGTATTGACAGATGGACTGAGAGGCGAACA
>NW_019761587.1:0-375 GCF_002891405.2 Cryptotermes secundus | reverse complement strand
AATGAAACATGGGAACCTGTTTTTGAAAATAAGGATACAAACTATGAATTTAATTTTTTTTACATATCTTTCTAAATATCTTTGAATCTAGTTTTCCAGTTCAAAATAAAAGTGTAAGGAAAATAAAAAATGACTGGATTACACAAGGAATTAAAACATCTTGCAAACATAAAAGGAGCCTATATATATAGTGAAAGTAGTAATAATCCAAACATGACAGTGTATTACAATAAGTATTGCAGAATTCTAAGCAGAGTAATAAAAGAGGCTAAATGGCAGCATTACTGTAGGATTATGGTAAAATCAGATAATAGGATAAAAACAACCTGAAATATAATAAAACACGAGTCAGGAAAATTACATCAGACTGAACAG
>NW_019761586.1:0-374 GCF_002891405.2 Cryptotermes secundus | reverse complement strand
TCTTTTATGTCACTTGTTTCAGATCACAAGCATTTCTACAAACGTTTCACTCGAAGCAAAATAAAAAGAACCAAATGAGAACAATTTGCATTCTATCACATAAAACATTCATAGCCACTTGATTGCATCACAGATGAATTGGTTGTCTTTTAAGCGTTCTTGACAAAGCAGAAAAGAAAACCTTACGTGGAGAGTAGGTCGGTCTGTGTACGCTTGTCTTAGGGCCTAAAGTATTTGACATTTTCTTCCCTGTCTTCTATGTGAGGTCCTCATAGAAGCTTTCAGAAAAAATCCAAATTTTCAGAGACACTGATGCATACTCCATAGCCCGTAGTTCGCAAGCGAACTATACCGACCGAGCGACCGCCGCTTGT
>NW_019761585.1:0-375 GCF_002891405.2 Cryptotermes secundus | reverse complement strand
GAACTAAGGAGCAGAGAGCATCCGTGAAACATTTGATTTCACTTCAGTTTGTTAATCCTAAAACAGTCAGCAGGACTCCTTGGAAGGAGGATCATTCCATTTCAAGGCCGCTACATAGACACAGGATAACACAAACACAAAATAAACGCATGCAGACATGCTTTGAGTGGAATTCGAACCCACGGTTCCAGTGTTCGAGCTAGCGAAAGCAGTTCATGCATTGGACCGCGTGGTCACTATAATCGGCTGAAGGAATACCAACAACACGTGTTCACAAGCGGTCACCTATCCAAGTACAACTACACAAAATGTTACTTAACCTCGGTGAGTGGGCAAGAATCGGAGTTTTCCACATGGCGTGACCGCTGGCGTAGT
>NW_019761584.1:0-375 GCF_002891405.2 Cryptotermes secundus | reverse complement strand
AGTTGGAGATGAGTGGTCAGTTTCACGCCCCGGCCGCTTTACCCCGAGGGAAAAGAACCTGGTACCCATTAGATAGAAGGCTGGGTGTGCCCCAGAACCGGTGTTATCGACCCGTTGTAAAGTAAATGGACCTCCGCTTGATTATTGCTATTTCGGTTTTCAGGCGGTGTTTACCGAACCGTTGCCTAGCAATGACCATATTCCTCACAATATCATAAAAATAGATCAGCAGCTGATGTGTCCAATTCAATCTCATTCTGAATCGATTTCTTGGATTCTCCTAATGAATTATTCTAAAGAAAGCTTGGAAAGCAGTGGCGATAAAACATTTTATTTTAGACAATTTTGAATAGGACAAGTATCGGACAAATTTTT
>NW_019761583.1:0-375 GCF_002891405.2 Cryptotermes secundus | reverse complement strand
GTTTTTTTTTTCCATTTTCTGGAGGAGAGGGGGCTTGACGCATGTGCAACGGATACGATCACATAATATCCCGGTTTGTTCTTAGGCTCCGACGTGAATACGAACGTTCTGTCTATGCCCTCATAAAAGACAATACATTATAACTTCAAGAATTTCTGTACTTTTTAATTTTAATATTTTCTTTGTGTGTTTTTAAAGGTGTGTATTGATTTCCAGAATCATTAGGGCAGTTTCATTTTACTGATGACTTTCTCGAAGAAATAGTGGAGAGTATTTTATATTCCTTGACTTTGAACTTTTCGTTTTGTTCGCTTCCACCTTTTCAGTTATACATTTCAACTCTGCGTTAATAAATAACGCTGAAAGTTGGATTTT
>NW_019761582.1:0-374 GCF_002891405.2 Cryptotermes secundus | reverse complement strand
TTTCTTTTCTTTATAATAGCTCACTGCTATACTGTCCTTCTGTGTCGCTCTCGTATTCCCGCTGGCTCTGTTCTAAGCCTTATGTTTCGGATTGTTCTTTTCTTTATGAACTTCCAGATCTGTCAACCGGCATGGGTACGTTACCACGTACAGCAATTTCATCTTTGCGTTACCGTTTACACTCTTCCTTAACCCTCTTAACACGGCGTTTTTTCTGCTTACCACCTGATTTAACACAAAAGAAAGTAGTTCTGCTTTTCGCCAAGAGAGTGTGTTTCTTACAACGAGGTAATTAATCGCTTTATGATCACAAGAAATACTGGGGATCCTTGACTGTACTCAGGCAAGCAAAGGGACTCATACGAGGACCCTCT
>NW_019761581.1:0-374 GCF_002891405.2 Cryptotermes secundus | reverse complement strand
GTCATTGCACCTGCTCGGAAGCCTGTTTACTGAGCCGTTATATAGAAGTGGGTTGCATAACCTCGTTGTTCCATTTTTGCATGCGTGTATCGCGTGTGTTTAGCCGTCCGTTACCTAGCAACGCTCTGTCCATCCACGTTACAATATGAACTACCTACCAAACGGGATGGTATAGCGACAACAGTCTAAACTCGTATTTGGGAAGTCCTCGTTTCGAATTTCGGCTGAAAACCCGGTTTTTATCCTTGATTTTCCCATGCTTTTCTTCAGTCTCTGCAGGCAAATGTTAGTATAGCAGAGCGATTTGGCCACGTCTGCTTGCTTCGTAATTAATAATCCGCATGTTATCCTACAGCCGGTCACGGTAGCTGAGC
>NW_019761580.1:0-374 GCF_002891405.2 Cryptotermes secundus | reverse complement strand
AGAGAGGCCATACCACAGCTCAGGGAGTTAGTAGCCAGCACAGTTCACATGGGATTTGTGGTGGACAAAGTGGGGTGGGGCACATCTGCTCCAAGTACTTTGGCTTCCCCTGTAATTCCAACACAAGCTCCACTTCCCCCCTTTATCACTGGGGGCAGGTACAACAGACCGCTTACATCCTACATACCATGAGACTCAGTCCCACCCTACCCTAAGAATTAAAATCCCAAAGAAGTTTCATTTGTCCAAAATTACAGGTATAACCATGAGACATATGATACAATGGTTATTAATTTATATTTTAAAACAAATACAAAACAAAACTTTAATATACAGAACTATAAGTTTGCCTGTGGTTGTGTATGGATGTGAAA
>NW_019761579.1:0-374 GCF_002891405.2 Cryptotermes secundus | reverse complement strand
TTCGGGTCCCATAAAATGCTGGGAAGTTCTTCAGTAGCTGCACAATTATCAGCTTCTCAAGAAGGGTTCAGCTCCATGAGTAAGTGGAGTTGAGGTATAGCTCCGCCATTCTTGACCTCGGCACTTCACACCCCCTGCTGATTTATACCCGGAGAGTTCAATAAATCCAATTAACAATTCAAACCCCGTCTATAATCACTCATTCAGAAGATTTATCAGTTCATAGGCCTATGCAAAGGTTCATAACGATTGCTGTGAATCATATTTCACAGTCTTATGTGCAGCAATTTATTAACTTAAAAGTTAATGTTCAAATATTAAAATTTAAAGTTCACAACATGTTTTGGCCAATATGGCCATCATCAGGTGTTATA
>NW_019761578.1:0-374 GCF_002891405.2 Cryptotermes secundus | reverse complement strand
TTTTTTTACTGAAGGCTTGAAGCTACTACACAAAAACAGGACAAACTGAACCGAATCCCGAGAATTGATTGTTGACTGCGCTGTCATATTCACCTCTTGGTGTAGGTCGCTTTGAAGACTGAGGGACTGAGAAGATGCCATTGAGATGGTATTTACCAGTGTATCGGCGCCCAGCAACTGCATCAAGTCCTAATGCTTCCGACTTATTCGCGAGGTGCCCAGTTCTAATCTCGGCTGTGACACTGACTATCCTTACTGAGTTCTTTTCTAGCTTTTATTCAGTCTGAAAAGGGTCTGATTAGAAACAGTCAGCCAAGGTGTGAACAGCATTCGGCTGCCTGTGGATAGCGCCCAATGGCGTTCTCTTATGAACA
>NW_019761577.1:0-374 GCF_002891405.2 Cryptotermes secundus | reverse complement strand
TGAGTACTTTCTCAGTAACCTTGTTCTATCCATTCTCTTAACTTGGCCAAACCACTGTATTTGTTTCTCTTCTAACTCGGTACCATATTTTGGATTTGAATGTCTGTAAAAATTGTATTCCTAATTCTGTCCCTTTTTGTTTTCTCTTAGTGCGTATAAAGAAATTCATATTTATTACTTGGATTTTGTGTTGTTCTCTTTGTAATTGTCTGTGTTTCAGTGCTAAATGTTGGAATTTATATAAAATCTGTACAGAATTTTGAACCTTCAACATTCCGTATGGCTTACACCTGAAAGATGTTATGTACCGAGCTCTTAACTGTGAAAACCTAAGGATAAAAATTTGCAAATTGTTGTTTTGCATTGTTTTTGGG
>NW_019761576.1:0-374 GCF_002891405.2 Cryptotermes secundus | reverse complement strand
TTATAATTAATTCTTTAATAATAATTTATTTAATTAATTAATTAATAATAATTTAAGTTTTGTTATTTAACGACGCTGTCAGTATGGACAGTACACAGCGTCGATAACAGTGGGACAGTTGGTGAAATGAGAATTAGCATTGCAATCCGACGTACACGCTCCGCTCTCGCTTGTCCACCATGAATTCACGATCTGACCTGCGATCGGGACGATAATGACGCTAAGTTCAAATATTTGTGGAAGACACTAACAAATCCAAAATGTATTCCTGACAACGTCACGGTAAGGTAAAAAGGTAAAGTTGCCCCTCTGTTCAGCAAATTCAAGCTCTACGCAATGAAGGTGTATGGGGGAGTGGATGTATAGATCCACAT
>NW_019761575.1:0-374 GCF_002891405.2 Cryptotermes secundus | reverse complement strand
TTTTTTTATTCTGCATTTGAGATTTTCACCAGTAGGTTTTGGGCAGTTCAGTTTTCAGCCATATTGACACAGAACAAAAAGCATTTCAGTGTATCTTGTAAACGTACTGTTTTCTACACGTCATAAACCTTCAAAATTTAGTGAAACTGTACATGCGAGGTAGATGCTTTTATTTTTAACCACCCTGTTCGAAGGCGTTAATTTCGATCAACTGAGCCAATGTTTTCCTATCGAGCCCACTCGCCTCATACACCTGATGATGGAAACGCATCAAGTGCCCGAAAGATCATGCATAACAAATATATCCCACACAACACAATGTCAGATAAAACGAAGATTACTATATTCTGGATCTGGTGCCTTGTATTCCGGTA
>NW_019761574.1:0-374 GCF_002891405.2 Cryptotermes secundus | reverse complement strand
TTATTCTAGCTACCTGTTCAGCAAATGACAGTTGCTCATTATCTGTATGTGTTATCATTAATCCCTCTATCATATAGTAAACATTCTTGGCTTCTTGCCTTTGGGTTTCTTAATGTATGTATAAGCTGGAATAGCTCAGTTGGTATAACAACAGGCTGCAGGCTGGAGAGGCAAGATTTGATTCCTGGCAGGGGCAAGAGATTTTTCTCTTTTCCATTGTGTCCAGACCAGCTGTGGGGTCCACCCAGCCTCCCGTCCAGTGGGTATTGAGGGCTCCTTCCCGTGTAGGTAGTGTGGCTGGAGCATGAAGCTCCATCTTATGCTAGGGCCAAAAATATTGGAGCTATGCTTCCACACCTTCATACATCTTCACA
>NW_019761573.1:0-374 GCF_002891405.2 Cryptotermes secundus | reverse complement strand
TAGTTTTGCGTTGCTATCTTGCTAGATTTCCGTGGCTACCTTGCTAGCTATGCGCTTCTAGCTTGCTATCTTTTCGTTGCTAACTTGGTAGCTTTGCGTTCCTAGTTTGTTTGCTTTGCGTTGCTAGCTTAATAATTTTGCTTTTCTAGCTTGGTAGCTTTGCTTTTATAGCTTGGTAGCTGTGCGTTGCTAGCTAGATAGCTATGCGTTCTAGCTTGCTTGCTTTGCCCTGCTAGCTTGCTATCTTTGGGTTGCTAGCTTGCTAAGTTTGCGTTACTAACTTCTTAGCTATGCATTGCTAGCTTGCCAGCTTTGCCTTTCTGTTTGCAAGCTTTGCATTGCTAGCTTGCCAGTTTTCGTTGCTAGCTTGATAG
>NW_019761572.1:0-374 GCF_002891405.2 Cryptotermes secundus | reverse complement strand
TTTTTTTTTTTGCAGCGAAAAATATAAGCTGTGCATTGCTGGCCAAAGATGTCAAAAAGCAAAGGGAACTTTGTTGAGAAATGATGTACTTTTAAGTTATCATTTAGCATGCAGAGCTGTGCTTACTGACTGTTTCATGCTGGTGTCTTGTGTGACCTACTCTTCATCACTGAAGTTGGTGGCGACATGTTCCTCAGAAATATCAGCTGATGTTCAATGTATTACAAGGCATTATATTCCAGAAGATAGAACTCTTTACTCTTGTGTCAGTTGTAATGAATTGTGAATGCTTTGACTTATGTTTATAAATATAATTCATATTTATTATTGTCACAATGTTTCTTCTTAGAAACTAAGTTTGTCTTTGAAAGAAG
>NW_019761571.1:0-374 GCF_002891405.2 Cryptotermes secundus | reverse complement strand
TTGTAACTTCTGTAAAGTCCTTGGGCCACATAGTTTCATATTCACGACAACAGGAGGGGGAGATAGAATTAACTGTGTTCTTATGCACATCCTCAACGTATTCCCACTAAAATCTGCTGGACATTGTAAGGGCTTGTTCCCCGGAACTTTAAGCCCAGGAAAGAAACAACCGCGCATAGAAAAACAGGTGCTAGCTAAATGAGAGACTTGGTCCATCGTAATAAGAAGATGATATCTCTCCAACCCAAAATAATAATCTCTTCCCCTTGCTTTAATTTGAATGCCATGAAAGAGAACATTTCGAGCGGATGTAGGACCATCTAAAAAGCAAATTTGTCCCTGTGCTTACCCAAATAAGCACTACGCCATGAAGG
>NW_019761570.1:0-374 GCF_002891405.2 Cryptotermes secundus | reverse complement strand
GGTCATTCAATGCCCAATCTTGGGTTTGTATTTCATGCAAATCAACTGATGCACTGTAGGCCTCTTTCATGATTAATAGCCACTCAACCAAAATCTGCACTTGCAGAAATTTTACGATATAATTAAACTATGTTGAATCCTGTTTATCCCATAATCTTAGTTCGTGAACTCCATCAAATTCACTATCCACGCAGTTGACAGCACACGCCAAGGAGTAGGGCGCTAAACGCCACTGATTTCAGATTCTGTCTGAATTGTTAATCGGAGGCACGCGATAGCGTAGTTGGTTGAACCACTATGCTACAACCCGGAAGGTCCTTATGAGGTGGATTTTCTTTTTCAATTTACCTATTCCTTCCAGCCGCACTATGGCC
>NW_019761569.1:0-374 GCF_002891405.2 Cryptotermes secundus | reverse complement strand
TGAAAAGTCAATGGACGTAGAAAGTTTGCGAGTGTGTATTTTTCTTTGCACAGTACAATATAAACGACTCCACTTGAGGATGGAGACAGCAGATTCCCCATAAAAGTTGGTATCATTTTACCATACAATACGGCATCATATCCCAGACAACAATCTTTGTTCTTTTCGTAATATTGTGGTGTATAGACCCGTTGGTGGACAGAAATCTCGAAACGAATGAGTACAGCCGTTGCTATGTAATAGATGGATAAACAGACAACCGTTTATAAGTAAAGTTCGGTAAACATGCTCTCGCAGAAACGATTTCCAGCCTATTGCTAGACAACCGCCCATGACAAAAATAGAAGAATTATTGGAAGCAGGGGTTTCTGTTG
>NW_019761568.1:0-374 GCF_002891405.2 Cryptotermes secundus | reverse complement strand
CGAGATGTCTCTTTGGGACAAGTTTGGAGCTAAAGGGAAATGAAGAGTAGGTTAGTGAGATAGTGAGTTAATCAGAGAACTACTGTTCAGTCGTTGTGGTCTATTACTGTGAGAAGCTGGCAGCCGAGGCAGGGGATGGTTCGGGAAGCCAAAGGAAGGGGAAAGTTCGCCGTTGGAAGCCGCTACCAAAAAACGGCTAGTGGAGACTGTAACAGACCGAGAACACTAGACTTTGTGTGACATTAATTTGTGAAATATAGTCGCGAGTTATGTGTTAAAGAGTTTAATAAATCCGATTACGAATCGAAACCTTGTCTATAGTTTCTCTTTCATGTGACAGTACCAAAGAGCACACAAAAATTACAAATTATTTG
>NW_019761567.1:0-374 GCF_002891405.2 Cryptotermes secundus | reverse complement strand
GTGTCTGTTTGGCATTTTCAACAGAAGTCTTTCCAATTCTGAACCTTGACTACCACTCAAATATCTGAATTATATGCATTATTCCCTCTCTAAAAGCAGGTTTGCTAAACATGTCAAAGAGTTTCCACAGCAGTTTTGTCTATTTTCCTACCAAGATGTGAATGATTGTGAGCTGCTGTTCTGTTGATACGTACATAGTGATGGCTGCAGGCATGAAGTTGTAGACTGGAAGAGTTCTGACCCGAAAAACAGATGAGCCTGTTGAAGTGTCAGCCTCTTCAGATGCAATGTCCCTTGCATTGCCACTGTTTTCAGATTCCTTGTCGCCGTTTTATATACAGTGCGTACAATCAAGTGCGCGCCGCGGCTGCAAT
>NW_019761566.1:0-374 GCF_002891405.2 Cryptotermes secundus | reverse complement strand
TTTTTTGATGAATGACTTATTAATTTATACTATTTGCAAAATGTTATTGTGTTTGTCAAACTAAGGAGGTGAAGTGGACTCCTACAATCATGGGAAGATCGAGTAAGGCATACAAAATTTTAGTCTAAAAATCGTAAGGAAGAAAACCTATTGGGAGCAGTAAGAATAGATGGGATGAAAATGTTTAAACAATCTTAAGGTAACAAACAGGCTATGATGACGTGAACTGCACTCTCTAACTCAGGTTCGTGTCCAGTGACGAGACCTTGTGAACAGGGTTTCTAACAGCCGAGTTGTTTCTTCGCTTTTAAGCTACTGTTGACAACTTAAGACGGACTTCGGTCACATTGTGACTTCTGACGTGCACAGAGCAT
>NW_019761565.1:0-374 GCF_002891405.2 Cryptotermes secundus | reverse complement strand
AGGCAGAAGAACGAATCCGTTAGCCCTGGCAGTATGAATGTTTATCCCCTGTTTCTGTTGAGCCTGTACTCCACATTTTTATCCTGCTCTTCCTGCCCTCACAGCATGGCAGTACCCCGTTCGTCAGTTATAATAATGTCATGTGTGGAGTGACTAGAGACGGGGTTTGGTTTGGTGAATAGATTTGTGGACCACTAAGAGTTCGTAACTACAAATAAAGACTATCACCATTTCCACACTTTACAATTCACTAGAACACACAGTCTAGTGTTCTCAGGATGTTACTAGACGTTTCCTGGCAACTGCCCCGACAATGGCTATTCCTCTGCCTCCGGGCTCAAGCCCTCTTCTTACAGAATCCCGTACGGAACTGA
>NW_019761564.1:0-374 GCF_002891405.2 Cryptotermes secundus | reverse complement strand
TTTCTTTAAATTTCCTGAAATATTATGTAAATTGTCAAAGAATCTGTTAGAATTCCTGAAATGAGAGTGACATCTTTCACAAATTGTTTGACATTATTTATAATTAACTTGAAATCGAGAAAGAATTTTCGTTAAAAAATACATAAATTAAGTTGAACACGGTTAAAATTAGTTTAGAATTCCATAATTCATCACTCATCACTCAACATTTTTATTACAATTCATTAATAATTTTGATATCGTCAAAAAATTGGATAGAATTCCATAAATTTAAGAGGAATCTTTAAAAAGTTTTTTAAATTCATTATATAAACTTGAAATATGCTATGTTTGGTCCGTCATAACAGACGGAGTCGAATGCGAAGAAATACAAA
>NW_019761563.1:0-373 GCF_002891405.2 Cryptotermes secundus | reverse complement strand
CACTACATCAAAGTAGGGATACCTGCGGGGTGGGGAAAATCGGTAAGGTTTAATAATAGAGGTGCTATAACCGTTAGACAATTTTCCGAATAATTTCATTACTGTAAAAGAAAAGTTTAAAACTTACTGTAGGTGTGGAGAGGCTATAAGCAATTTAAGTTCCTGCTGCCACCGTACATCCTGGACTTGGCTTTACATCTTTCGCCACCCAAAGGGGCAGGTCCATTATAATGTCACGTGTCGTAAGAAATCACTTTTACTCTCAGAGGAAGTAAAACGGTTAGATCGAACCTGTAAATTTTGAGGGTACCGACTTTTATTCTTTTGTGTTACTGTATTTTTTTATTGCTAGTGGGGTGGGACTAAGTCCCTT
>NW_019761562.1:0-374 GCF_002891405.2 Cryptotermes secundus | reverse complement strand
TCATCAGTGGGCGTGAATGGGAACGCAGTTACGGTCGAACTAAGAGCAGAGCAATTGCGTGACGTGGGGGGACAATGAGGATCACTACTGTTACATTGCTAGGCAACTGGTTGGTGAACAAGGTCCCTCGATGTCGCAGAGGAATGTCGTGTCCATGAAACGTAGACCAGTGTTTTATACGGTACGCAGAGTACTGATGTGAGCTACTGTAGTCTTCCTGTCGAAACCTTCATAGACTGGAAGCATCCAGAGCCGTCAGACGGTAAAATATGGTTGTGAGTCCCGTGGAATTCGGAACCAAGACAGACTGTGCTAGCAAGTACCAACCTAAATTTAACAGTCAGTCTTAGATTATGTAAACATTAAAATATGGT
>NW_019761561.1:0-373 GCF_002891405.2 Cryptotermes secundus | reverse complement strand
AACAATGAACAGGATCTGTAGGCTCAGTCAACTGGCCTGCACGATCTCCTGACATTAATTCTCTGGGGTTTTGGCCGCGGGGACGCGAAAAGAGTTTGGTGTATTCAACGCCGATCAATGACTTAGAAGGCTTCATTCATGTGTAGTACTTGGAGTGTGTAATCCAGCGAGACTGTTATAATTCCTGCGTCTTACTTATGGTAGCAGGAGAGGACCAGTGTGTATAAATCAGCGATAGCGCTGCACTATTTGTAATTAAGAAATAACTTGTAACCAACTCCGTGGTTTTAGTCCGTAAGTTGACTATACCGACCGAGCGACCGCCGCTTGTCGGTGAAAGTTAGTGCCAACTTTTGCGGATAGAGGATGTCGC
>NW_019761560.1:0-374 GCF_002891405.2 Cryptotermes secundus | reverse complement strand
ATCACCTCCTGCAGTTATGCCCGAAAGTCGTGAAACATCCTGTATTTGTAGAAGCAATTCAGAGGACTCTGCTGTCCACAAATGTGGTGCCAAGGTGTTGCGTTTGGCAGGTCGTGAGTGCTCTCTTACCGATAGGGGTACAATGTGAAAATGGTGTGACAATGTGTTGTGTTTGGCAGGTGGTGAGTGCTTTCCTGCCGATGGGGGTGCAACGTGCCGTAAGCCAGAGCCGGAGAAGTTCAAAGGACGACTACGGTCCCACCAAGCTCCAGTATCAACATATCGAAGGCAGCTTATATTTACTGTTTTTGGGACTCGCAATTTCAGCCGTTGCCTTCATCGGAGAACTTCTGTATAACAAATGTAGACCTGGA
>NW_019761559.1:0-374 GCF_002891405.2 Cryptotermes secundus | reverse complement strand
GTTTTACTAGAATGGGATATATTTGTGTGTGTTCCATATATTGTACATATGTTTCTGCTATCATTGCTGATGTTTGGGCTCCCATGGCTAGTCCATCTGTTTGTTTGTAGTATTCTTCCTTATTTTGGAAATAATTTTCTTCAAATACTGTTCTTAACATATGTATTATTTCTTTGTGACTTTCTTGATCTATTTCATGGTTTTTTCCTAATATAGTGTTTACTGTATTTATGGTATTCATTTTCGGTATATTTGTATACATGTTTTCGATGTCAAAGGAACATAGTCGCATATTCTCATTAAGTTTACTAGTTTGTAAATCTCTCATTAGCCGGTCACGGTAGCCGAGCTGTCTAAAGCATGTACTGTCTTCG
>NW_019761558.1:0-374 GCF_002891405.2 Cryptotermes secundus | reverse complement strand
GTTAGTTCTTTAAGGCCTCCTTTTGTCAATACCAAGACATTCTTTATTTCTCCATCACCGTTTCACTCCTTGTAAATCTCCTCTTCTTCTTGGTCGTACGAAATTCTAACTGTCTCTTTGCGTTCTGCACAAATTATCGTGGCATGTAGGCCCATTGCTGGGCAACGACAGCTAAATAAATTATACAACAGCCGTTGCTAAGTACTGCTTTTACAAACGACGGCCTTGCTAGGCTATGACTCAGTAGCGATTACGCGTTCATCCCGACACAAACACAACAATTGCACTGCAGCAGAAACGATGTTTTCTACGCGGTCCATCCTGAGATTGTATAAATAGGACAAATTAGCGGTCTTGGACCTAAGATGGGGCTT
>NW_019761557.1:0-374 GCF_002891405.2 Cryptotermes secundus | reverse complement strand
GGCCTTCATGGCCTGTTACAGGGATAGCTTTACTTTACTTTTACGAGTCTCCAAGCAAAAATGTTTAAAGTTTGAATTGTTTTTAATAGAGTACATTTATTTTAGGCGGGAGATATCACATTTACATGTGATATGTGAATTTGCACATATTACGCCGTGAAACACTTGTAGTGGAAAGAGGTAGATAATGAACTGGTAGCTTTGTGGATGGAAGTGTAGTGTATGCCTCTGTTTGTCTGCATCTTCCGTTGCTATAGTAGTGAAAGTAGCAATAAACAGGAAGGACACTTGACCGTTCCAGCTCTCTTAACATATGCCTACGTACTCTGCAGTAATGTGTAGAGTTTATTCTTTCTTTGCACACATTTTTTTTT
>NW_019761556.1:0-374 GCF_002891405.2 Cryptotermes secundus | reverse complement strand
TTTCTAGCTTGCTAGATTTGCTTGGCTAGTTGCTAGCATTGCGTTGCTTGCTTGCATACTTTGCTTTCTTGCTTGCTAGCATTCGTTTGCTAGCTATCTAGCTTTGCGTTGCTAGCTTTCTAGCTTTGGGTTGCTACCTTTGTAGCCTTGAGTTTATAGCTTGCTATATTTGCGTTGCAAGCTTGAGAGGTTTGCGTTGCTACGTAGCTAGCTTGGCGTTGCTAGATAGTTAGTTTGCGTTGCTAGCTAGCTAGCTTTCCTTTGCTAGCTTGCTAGGTTTCCTTTGCTAGCTTGCTAGGTTTGCGTTGATAACTTGCCAGTTTTGCGTTTCTAGCCTTCTAGCTTTCCGTTTGCTAGCTTGCTAAATTTGCTTT
>NW_019761555.1:0-374 GCF_002891405.2 Cryptotermes secundus | reverse complement strand
CTCAGTTCAATAGGGTAAAGTGGTGGGACAGCTGCGTCGATTATAAAATGGAAATGATGTGTAAGTTTTGATACTTGTTTCGAGGTAAATATGTCACTTTTCATAACTATCGTACCTTACCGCGCTCTGTTATCTTCGTCAGATTCTGCAGTTCCTGCATGTATATACTGGAATAAGAACGTAAAATGGGCATAAGCCAGAACCGCTTCCTTCGAAATCCTTCCCAATTCATCATTCACCATCTTCCTCTCGCGTGAAGAATACAGAAGAAGGCATTGATTGAGAGGAGAATAAGCTGACGTACGAGAGAAAAGTATGAACGAGGAAAAGATTACGGAGGGATATGAACAAAATTAAGTAGGAAGATGAGGAAG
>NW_019761554.1:0-373 GCF_002891405.2 Cryptotermes secundus | reverse complement strand
CGGACGGACGGACGGACGGACGGACGGACGGACGGACAGACAGACGGTATATAGATTATCCTTTCCGTTATTTTTGTTCATCAGTCCAAAGTATTGAGTTTAAGCTACCATATTTTCATGTTGTGGTCTTCTGCATTCTGACATGGTGTAGACTGGTAGGTAGGTACTAATGTTTCGGAGGAACATGCCACGTTTATGTGTTACACATTTAATAACTAGGCCTGTGGTAGTGATACCTGGGTCTGAAGGAAAGAGACGCCGAAAGGCTGGAAGCAGCACAACTGAGGTTTCGTCTACTTTTACTGGGTTTTGCAAGACTAGATCATGAACCGCCGGTTACGGTAGCCGAGCGGTCTAAGGCATGCACTGTCTT
>NW_019761553.1:0-374 GCF_002891405.2 Cryptotermes secundus | reverse complement strand
CCAGACACGGAATTATCCATTTTCTTATGCACGTTTCCGAGACAATGTATACGTGACGAGCAGTAAGGGAGGCCTTGGAGGTGGTGACACCCTCAGTCTATGTTCTGCCCTTAATATAAGAGACAAATCTTACGTCCATACAAAACCGATACAATAATAATTTTATGTGTTTTAAAATTTAAACTTCTAGACGACTGACGTGAAGACAGAAGATTCTGAATTGAACAGTATCAAACCTTTCCCGTGTTCAATCTGCTCTTAATTTCGTCGTGAATGGAACTTCGCTTTACGCTTTGTACGGAAATTGTACTGCACATTGAAACTCTCTGAGACATTCTTGATATTTTGGGGATCTTTCTGCTACTTTTTTTTTT
>NW_019761552.1:0-373 GCF_002891405.2 Cryptotermes secundus | reverse complement strand
GTAATATTGAAGAAGTAACGTCTAAATTACGCTATATGTGGAGAATAACTGTGTAAATGTGAGTGTAAAAGTGCCTGTCCAATAAAGGTATTCGTTCAAATACCAGACAATTTCTTGTCGCATTGCCTGACAAACACGGAGAGTATGTTAACGGCTTGGTATTCTTGGATATGGAGAAAGCCTTAGACATAACTTGGTACTCTGCCCTTTTACGTAAATTATCATAATTAGAATTTTCGACAAGTCTCAAGACGCTGATCGCTTCTCTGCTCACTAACAGTCTTGTTAGAAGGCAGAGTCCTACTCGCAAAGAAATAGCGGTAGGGACTGCTCAAGGCTGCGCCCATGCCCTAGCATTGTACAGTGTGTGTGT
>NW_019761551.1:0-373 GCF_002891405.2 Cryptotermes secundus | reverse complement strand
GGACAGTTTACCGCTACAGCCATAGTACTTCTACTATACGAACAAGGATACGTCATTTATACACGTATAATTCCGCCAATAATGCATCTATTTCTGTCACTCCTTCCCTTTACATGTTTCGGCTCCACACGGCCATCATCAGGTGTCTCAGCTATGCCCATACTGTTCCACTGTACAGAATGTCCACTTTCTCACATCACATGTGACTGCGATATTTCGTGATTTAAAATATTGGATGTTGGAATCGATACTTAGTTAACAATCGTTAAAATAGCATACGCAGTAATTTACTTTAAATTGAATTCATTAAAATGTTTCCATTAAATTTTGTAAAATTCTTCTTTACACCTCTACTAGTGGCGTCGTCCCCTTG
>NW_019761550.1:0-373 GCF_002891405.2 Cryptotermes secundus | reverse complement strand
TTAGGACCGAAGAAAAAACCAAGCAAGAAACAGCGTGAAGCAGGTAGCTAGTGACTTGGCTGAAGACAAAGGCGACATGTTGTTAAGAAACGTCGGTTGACTTTCAACGGATTCTACGCCGTTATTTTCAAGAATAAAACTAGTAAGTATTAGTGTTGAATTAAAATTATGAGTTTTGTATAAATCTATGAAGTCACTGTAGAAGTAGACACAGTCATATTACATAATTGGCAGTCATACATACGTAATTTTCTTTAATCCAGATAAAGGTTTGGCGAATTTATCATGTGCAAAGCACACTGCTTGAGGTTAAATCAAAGGCAGTTGATTGCTCTAAGAAATAGCTGAAATCCTAAACTGTACGCCAGCATGT
>NW_019761549.1:0-373 GCF_002891405.2 Cryptotermes secundus | reverse complement strand
ATAGTAAAAGTTTATGTGACTAATATGAATAAATTTAAAACTTTTTGCAACATTTAGCAGAAAATTGAGTGATTCTGGAGATGGAGCATTCTGATAGTTGTAACTGCCATGAATTTTAGTCCAAACTATCAATTTGTTTTATCAGTTTTGTGATGTAGATTGTAATTCATACAATTTACGTTGCAATATACCCATCATGGGTTCACTTCCACACTGAACAAACAAAATATTTATCAGCCTGTGAATAAATGTATAGATCTCATTACAATTAGTTTACATATGAGAAATCACAAAATTATTCAAAAACACCAACATAAAGATAACTTTCAAAACATCTCACACAATACGCAAACTAATAAATGAAAAACGAGAA
>NW_019761548.1:0-373 GCF_002891405.2 Cryptotermes secundus | reverse complement strand
TTGTTATTTGGTGAATTCTGACATCGTTACCCTGGCCAGGTTCCGTACTTATCTCCATTAGTTCGCTCCGTAAGCACAACCTGCAGTGGCGCAAACCCTAAATCATTATACCTTATCAATACATCCCATATAATCAAGATTCCTTTCCGAAGGTACAAAAGTGTAAGGGGGATAGCCGACTGTCAGCATGACAGTTGATACATATATAGTGTTCTCCGTGTACGTGTAGGACTCAGTCCCTGTAAGGCATAGACATTCTTTACATGGCAATTCTCATCTCTCTAAAGCCATAATGAAATTATTTACTAAAATTGAAACTACGTCAAAGACGCAACTTTAACAATGAATAGGCTTAATTTTTGTGTGACATGTT
>NW_019761547.1:0-373 GCF_002891405.2 Cryptotermes secundus | reverse complement strand
GGGGGGGGGGGTAATAGAGCTATTGACTTTCTGTTTGTTCTGGTGTCCGGAGATACGGCCTAGCTCTATCGTGTACGTCCAGTAGAGTAGGCTTTTTACCTGAGGACAGAGGCAGAGTTAAGTCTTCGAGACCTTTTTCTAAATAAAAACAGCACAAAGGACAACGACCAAAGAACAAAATTATTAATAGAAATGCTCTTAATTTGGAATTCTTTCCGAAGTATAGATCAAAATCAATAAATCAGTTTCAAGGCTACGTGTCAGAAAAAACGAGCTGCAACCATTACAAAGAATATACAGGGCATTCAATCAAGGAGGAAACTTCGCGACACCGTTGACCGGGCCCAACATTCCTCACAGATTGCTGCTGTAA
>NW_019761546.1:0-373 GCF_002891405.2 Cryptotermes secundus | reverse complement strand
ATGTATCATACTCTAGAAAATGCTCGAACTACCTAATATGTCACAAGTAATGTACATAAAATCTTTCCTGTTTTTGTTTTCTTACATGTGGACGGACACTTAAATTTCTTGCTCTTAAAAATAATTTTACGACATGATATTAACAATTGTAGTACATTAGTATAAACCTCTAGTAGATGTGGGTCTGATGAAATTCAAGATAGTATCGTTTCTTTTGTATTTTCATCCTTTCTCCTCTTTCTCTCTCTCTCTTTGTTTTATCACTTTCGTACCTTTATTTTCTTCCTTCCTTTCTCCATTAAAATGGTGGCCTAAGTTTCGTCTTTATCTTTCAGGTGACATATTTTCGAACTTGAAAATGCCACCTGTTGAA
>NW_019761545.1:0-373 GCF_002891405.2 Cryptotermes secundus | reverse complement strand
AAGAGGAGAAAGGCTTTCGAATATTCTCATCAAAATATGAGTCGCGTGACGAGGGTGGTCTTTTTATTCAGGCATTATCTGTTGATGCTAATGAACTTTGCTAGGTCTGTAAAGAAAGGAGATTCTGAAGCCAGAAATGAGGATCGATGCTGTGAAACAAATAGGTTGCTAGTTGCAGCAATGATCACAAGCAATAGACGAGAATTGATGTGACTAACAACAACCCAAAATGTTCTTCGATTTCGCTGCTACATGATCAGTAAAAGTAAAAAGTAAGTAAAAGTATCTCTGTAACAGGCCGTGGAGGCCCATTGGGTTGTAAGTTGTTGAGGCTCCCACAATTTCTAGACAAGCGGCTCACAGATGGCGGTGA
>NW_019761544.1:0-373 GCF_002891405.2 Cryptotermes secundus | reverse complement strand
ATGAATACATTCGACATTTCAAGTGTATATTTCGCACATATAATACTTGTGTTCAAAAAGTATTGTGCCTTCTTTTTTCCCGCATAAACCAATGAAGCGCGGGAGGATCCCTTCGGTGGAGATCAAATACGGCGTGAAGTTATTTGTCGCGTATACACGCAATACGTGACATTACATAGAATTCAGAACCAAAAACAACCCCTGGTTTCTTGAATATCTACAAATGAAGGCAGTGCTCAGCGACAGAAATGTTGTTGAACCTTGGTTCATAATATTAAAGTTGAAAAATCTGGTTAATTTTATGTAATTCATAAGTATCTTTGGGCACGTTATCCCCCTTTAAAAATGTTGGGTAAAGTTCTAGCGTTTGTAC
>NW_019761543.1:0-373 GCF_002891405.2 Cryptotermes secundus | reverse complement strand
CAAGAACGCAAATGTATAAACTAGAAACGCAAAGCTACCAAGCCAACAACGCAAAACAAGCAAGCTAGCAACTAAAAGCTAGCAATCTAGCAACGAAAATCTAGCAAGATAGCAACGAAATGTCAGCAAACTAGAAACGCAAAGCTACCAAGTTGCAACGCATATCTAGAAATCTAGCACTCTAGCAACGCAAAGCTAGCTTTCTAGCAACGCAAAGCTATCAAGCTAGCAACGCCATTCTAGAAAGGTAGCAAGGCAAAGCTAGCAAGATTGCAACGCAAAGTTACTAAGCTAGCATCTTAAATAAATCTAGCAAGATAGAAACGCAAACAAGCAATCTAGCAACGCGTATTTAGCAAGCTAGCAACGCAAA
>NW_019761542.1:0-373 GCF_002891405.2 Cryptotermes secundus | reverse complement strand
CGGTGGCTTCCACATAAAGAGATCTACGTTTATTGGGGGGGGGGGCTGAGGGCTGTAATGGCATCAGAAGCCATCCTAGTTTTGACATTTATACCGTTGCATTGCATATGCAAATAACACTCAATATTTAACCATCAATATATTTTGCGGATTATAAGTGGTGGTTAAACACGCAACCCCAATTTTCTGTTTTCGCAGTTCACCGGTGCTCTGCATGTTTTTGCGACATTTGTAGGTCTTGTGTCTGCTGTTATGCCTTCGTACTTTCCTGTGTTTAAAGAATAAACCGACATCTTCATTAGGCTTCGATGAATATTAACAACGGCTTCGTTTCCCCAACCTCCGACCTTTCCATAAGAAGTTGGTCTTAAAA
>NW_019761541.1:0-373 GCF_002891405.2 Cryptotermes secundus | reverse complement strand
TTTTTAATATTTCGATAGTGTATTGTGTATTTATAAACCTTATATTAAATTTGGAGTTGAAAATTTTTTAGTTTCGCGTTATACTGAGAAGGTAAGGGCTCTGTGGCTTTGTCGGATGAATACGGTAACGTACTGCTTGGAGGGAAATCTCACTATTCATTCTATAAGCTTCGGCACCATTTCCCTTGCTTTCATCCGTATTCCTTTCGAGTCCTATACTCGCATGTATCGAATGATACTTCGAGGTCGATGTTTATTGCAATTTTCCATGGAAAACAAACACAAATAGGCAACCGCAATTCTTCTTTATATCGTATTGTTACTTATTGAGCTGAGCCCTTCTTGAGGAGCCGTCAAATCTGCAACTACTCAA
>NW_019761540.1:0-373 GCF_002891405.2 Cryptotermes secundus | reverse complement strand
GTGCCTATACACGGGCCGCCCCTGACCATAATATGAGATGTGGTTTGTTAATGAATGAAAATTTATGCACTTATAAATAATGTAATTATCTCAAATTCCGTAATAAATAGAACGTACATTTTTATGTCTTGTATCAGAAATGGAAAATAACGAAGAAAAACTGCGCTTGTTTCATTCTTTTAACTGTCAATTTTGTTATCAGTTCATCAGATTTAACGGAAAAAAATATTATTTCATACTTAGTATCAAAAAAATGAAAACGTGTTGTGTTCTCTTTTCATTATGAAAAGGTAAAAAATGTAAAGCTATCCCTGTAACAGACCGTGAAGACCCACAGAGTTGTGAAACGTCGAGGCTCCCACATTTTACCTAG
>NW_019761539.1:0-373 GCF_002891405.2 Cryptotermes secundus | reverse complement strand
ATACCAACCTTACTAAAGTGTTCTACCAAGATTCTGTCCTTCGCTTTCTGCATAGGATCCTTAGGATGCAGTGGTCTTTGTGGATATTTCTCATCCAGGTAGTCGGCAATTATCAGACTCTCATAAATGGCGTCTTCTGATTCTGTTTCTATAGCTGGTACTTTTCCCAGTGGATTTCTTTGAAAATACCAATCTGGTTTGTCTGAGAGTTTGATGTTTACAATATCATGACTAAAAAGGAAAATATTAGAATCATTAGAACTGAATAAGGAAGCGGGCTTAGAAAGATGGCAATAAATTTGAGTTTGGTGCTGTTTAATGTCTTATTCTGTTAACATATTGTAGCATGTGGGCCTAATGCTGAGTAATGACT
>NW_019761538.1:0-373 GCF_002891405.2 Cryptotermes secundus | reverse complement strand
CCGTGAGACAGTGAACAGAAACCTCCGTATGGTTTGATGACGATGGCATTTCACAGCTGTGTTGTTGTTGATCTATGGCAGTCTCTTTCTTAGTGGCATCTATTATTGTCTGAGTGTGTTTTGATGTGCCGTCGCGAGGATTTCGGAGCTTGAATTAGAGCACTGTCTGTGAAGGAGTTTTTAGCTAGTAAACCAATAACCGCGCTGGAGCACTTCCCATATTTACCGGCTCTAGCCCCCTAATGACTCTTCTGTTCCCGAAGATAAACGAAACATTGAAAGGAAGGCATTTTGTTGACATTGATGACATCAGGACTAATACGACGGCAGCTATGAAGGTCATTATACAAAACCAGTTCCAAAATTGTTTTGA
>NW_019761537.1:0-373 GCF_002891405.2 Cryptotermes secundus | reverse complement strand
CTGAATATGAGTCTTACTTCAACCAGCTCACTGTAACAGAATAAATCAAAATGTCTTTTGATATATTTCATTTACATGTTATGAAAATGTTTATATACATATATAATATTAGATGCTTGTTGACTGTCTGTTCACATGTTATGTTCTCACGCTGTAGTAATTTTCACATGCTTACGTAGGTAGCAGTTCTGTGTTTGAAACTGTGTAATCTGAAGGATAAGGATGTACCTTAATTCAGTGTTTTAAAGGAGAATGCAAGGAGGAAAATAAAGGAATGAAAGGAATAAAGGGGCTGAAAGATAAAAGTAGAAAAAAATGATCCTTACTGAATTTCCAGACTGTATGCTACAGAGTTATTCACTTGGAAGAGGCT
>NW_019761536.1:0-373 GCF_002891405.2 Cryptotermes secundus | reverse complement strand
CTCTGAAGATGAAGGCAATATGTTCCCCTGTAATATCGCTTGAATTTCAACGGGCTACACGGCGTTATATCTCAGAAGATACAATCTTCACAACCTCCGCTGTGAGAACCTCAAATCCTAAACAGATACAAATGCCGAATTTGAACTTAATACAGCGGTGATTACAAACCGTGAGGACTTCTCACATAAAATGCCGCGTAGTTCTGAGAAACTTCAACGTTTTGTTGAAAGGCATCGCTTCTGTTGTCTTTCTGTTTCGCTTTTTCTTTGACTCTAAAAATGGAGACGATATATTCTTCCGAAACGTAGTGATTTCTCTGAACCTCACTCTTCACAGAAATAAAACTTCTGTATCAGTTCCTGCACTTACTCT
>NW_019761535.1:0-373 GCF_002891405.2 Cryptotermes secundus | reverse complement strand
TGTGTAATATCAAAGACATATTACAGCGCTTTTCACTGACAATCCGTTATGCAGTTATCGATTTATTTTTACATCTACAGATGGACAGGGGACATTTATTTAAACTTCCGTTGCTAATTGTCCAAAGTATCTTGCAATGGTGTTTACTTTATGCTACTATCATAAACTTCTCGCAGACAGAAGCGTCCTATAGAGCGAATGAAATCACTTTGCAGATGTAGACGACTCGGAAGTTTTACTGGGTCCGACCTACTGTTCATTAGACAGGCCAGAGAGCAACAAAAGATATTGGGCTGAGTCCCTACTGACAAGCATTTTATAAATCATTTCTTTTATCGTTGATCTGACTCACAGATAAATTGTAAAAAAAAAA
>NW_019761534.1:0-373 GCF_002891405.2 Cryptotermes secundus | reverse complement strand
GTGTAGATCCGCGTATTCTTGACCTCGGAACTAGATGGAGGTGTGTGGTCAACTTCACGACCCGGCTGATTTACACCCTGGGAAAGAGCCCCCGGTGTTCATTAGACAGGAGGCTGGATGAGCCCCAGAACTGGTCTCGACAACGTGGAGAAGAGAAAATTTTTGACCCTACCAGGAATCAAACTCCGACTCCTCTGTCATCCAGCCCGTATGTAGTCGCCATCCCGGCTCCTGTTCGATCTGGTTTTCCGGCAAAAGTAGGAAATATACTGATCCGATACGAATCAAATTCAAATTAAAGTTACTTTTACTTACTAACTCCTAACTTACTCCTAACAAAATTTTCATAGGGTACTTCGGGAATTTATCAAAT
>NW_019761533.1:0-373 GCF_002891405.2 Cryptotermes secundus | reverse complement strand
TACAGTTTCACGTGGTTGTCATTTGGAACATTGACAATCCCACAGTTCTCTTAGGATTCATATACCTAGCTTGATCTACTGTAATATTACTTCTTTTAAAGCATATATGTCTGTGATCCAATAGGGACGGCTCATCAGATACATGCCAGTTTCTTACCGGGTTTCCTATGTCGTTTGTCCCTAGTGTCAAATCAACAACACATTTCCTCCTTCCTATTGCAAACCACAAAGGTAGGTTCGTTAAATAGTTTAGAATATTCAGGTTCGAATTCACCAGAAATTCCATAAGGCTCTCTCCCCTTTGGTTAGTGCCTGTGCTCCCCCACAAGATCTGGTGCGCGTTGGCATCACACCAAATGATGAGTTGCTTCTT
>NW_019761532.1:0-373 GCF_002891405.2 Cryptotermes secundus | reverse complement strand
TCTTATGTGTCACAGAGTAACAACACACTTGTCCAGCACAAAATTACAAATTTATCATAACACTCTTGTAATATGCAGAGAAAGGATTGCTGGAATGGGGTAAGCTTCATCCCTTGGTACTGTGCCCTGAAATGGGCCTATTGTACCAACCCCTGACCACAAATTCCACATTAATCAAATAACCTGGGATTGGACCCGCGATTTTGCAGTAAGAAGATGGCAACCAATCATCTGAGCTATGAGAGGTCCCGCTAATAAACTACATGATGCAAGATTTTTATTGAAAAACTAACACTTGCTGAGCTTGTTGGGAAATTCCTTGCATTACAATTACCTGCCTGCACTGTGGTATATCAATGCGTGCCATCAGAAT
>NW_019761531.1:0-373 GCF_002891405.2 Cryptotermes secundus | reverse complement strand
GGCATGAAACTGACTTGGCCCGCTCGAACCGTGGGATCGTGAGTTCGAATCCCACCCGAGGCATAGCTGTCCGTGTACGTTCATTTCGTTTGTGTTGTCCTGCGTGTAGGTAGCGACCTTGCGACGGGCCTATCGCCCCTCAAAGTAGTCCTATCGACTGTGTATAGGATTAAGAAACTCAGAAAGAGGCCAAGGTCCAAGAAAAGGACTGTAGAGCCATAGACAGATAGATCTAAATGTCCAAATGACGGTACAATAAGCCGTTCTACTAGAAAAATTCATAACGATCATTTCCTTCGCCAACACAATATAAAGTCACTTAAATTTCGTACGTCAAAAGTGACTTGGGCACGCGGTAGCGTAGTTGGTTGAG
>NW_019761530.1:0-372 GCF_002891405.2 Cryptotermes secundus | reverse complement strand
GTGCAGAATAGAGCAGGTGTTCAGTAAGTGTTGGTCCCATAAAATGGCGTCAGAAGTTAACCCTGTGGTAAATTATTTCTTGTCTTGCAACACTGTCGGGTTCATAAAGCTACCATGCCACAGAGCCAGACCTTCTCTGGTTTCAATTACAAGACCCATACTTACCCCGGCGCCCCACAGACTCCACTACTTTGATGAAAGTGCAATGTAGGAGTCCGGACGCCATGTAAATTGTGTTCAGATATCAGTCTGCGTTTTCTGAATGGGGCTGGTGATAACTGAGTTAATTTATGGATTACTGGGCAATTTAACGACGTTGTTTCGACTACATATACCGTATTTACGCATGTATAGGCCGCACATTTTTTTGCC
>NW_019761529.1:0-372 GCF_002891405.2 Cryptotermes secundus | reverse complement strand
AGTTACTTTACGACTGGCTATTTACCGCCAATCAGTTCGTCTTGGCGTCAAACCCCTTAAGACTCACGACTAGATACTTTTTTTTTCCAGCTGAATCCTTGCGGTAATAGTCCTTACGTAACATCCTGACCAGTCCTTGTTATATAGCCCCGGCACGGACCACACAGAAAACGTCTCCTTCAATAGTGTGTTCTCTCGTTCCCGAAGAAACGTGTCCAAAAAGCTGTTCCCTAGCAACGGCTGTTATACTGTCGCCTGTTTATACAGCTATTAATTGGCAATTGGTCTACATGTCACAATATGTATAATAAATATGGTAATGAAACAAGTTTTTCCCCCTTGGCACTACAGCCCCAGTGGGCCTAGGCCTAC
>NW_019761528.1:0-373 GCF_002891405.2 Cryptotermes secundus | reverse complement strand
TATGTGATAAACACAGAGATATTAAGAGACATGTATTGATTAGATATTAGAAATTTCTTTTGAATCGATTGTATAATTATATGAATGTACAAGGACATGCCTTGACCACTGTAACCACACAACAGGATATAGGATGTGGATGGGGAAAACCCATTGTATGAGTAAAAAGGAAGTCTAACCACATTAACTTCCTACATTGGGGAACAAAGAGCGGATGTAGAAATGAGTAATGTTACCGAAGGATGGAATTTGGAATTAATGTTACAAGTTGATGATTTGTCTATTTTATAACACATGATTACTACGAAGCAATCGCTTGTTAGCTTAGAAAATGAGGAAACTGATAAAGATAGGGATCATCCAATTGCAAGGT
>NW_019761527.1:0-373 GCF_002891405.2 Cryptotermes secundus | reverse complement strand
AGGATCCTGTATGGTTCTATGGTTCAGTCCGTGTAACGACAGGCTACGGGCTGGACGACCGGGGAGCGATTCCTATCATGGGGAAGAGATTATCTCTTCTCTGTAGCGTCGAGACCGGTTCTGGGCCGCATCCAGCCTCCTATACACTGGGTTCTAGGGTTTCTTTCCTCGGGGGTTAGAACGGCCGGACCGTGAAGGAGACCACCTATTCCCATCCTTTTCCGAGGTCAAAAATTGTGGAATAGAGCCTCCGGCACACACAATACGTATGCATGGCGTAGGGCTTGATGAATTGGTAACAGGGACAACTTTACCTCCGTACAGATTAATTTCACTTAGATATATTTGGTAGTTATGCCGATCACAGTGCCCG
>NW_019761526.1:0-373 GCF_002891405.2 Cryptotermes secundus | reverse complement strand
GGGAACGGGGTTTCTACCCAATTTTGCAGAGATGTTATAGCCGAGAAAATTGGGCCAACGAAATCACTTTCGTACTGCAGTCTGTGAAGAAAGTAGTTGAACGCTTGCAGCTGAAGAATCTTCACTGTTAGAAGCCGTTTTCATGGGAATGGCTGACAAAGACATGAGCAGCCCCTCCTCTCTTAACTTGACTAGAACGGGGAGTCCCTGCTTTCGTCCCTGGTTCCTCTACGTTGCTTTTCATTCCCCGAGATAGAGTGGGGTATCCAAGCTATAGATCTTGACTTGCAGTATCCCAGAAATACCTCCGGTTAACAATTTTACATATGTTTAATATAACAAACAAACCACCAATATAATACATACAATAAAA
>NW_019761525.1:0-373 GCF_002891405.2 Cryptotermes secundus | reverse complement strand
GGGGGCTTGTCGCCAAGACGAAGTGATAGGCGGTAAACCGCCAGTCGTAAAGTAACTCTGATTCTCTATAAGAACAGTTCAGCTGGAAGGCCGTTCAGAGAGGACTTGAGCACGGAAACAGAATAATAGCTACTGTTAGAAGCCGTTAGCCGGTAACGGCTGGTGAAGACATAGGTTGGAAGAGGTTTAGAAGGTACTGTGGAGATAAGCGGTGGAGCTGTAATTTAGTTGTAGTTCCGAGTCGTGTGTATAAGTGGTCAATAAACTCAATAATCAAACCAAACTCCCCTCGAGAGTGACAAACATACGGGTGACAATATTCTTTATGAAATACTACGCAGTTTAGACTCTCATTCAGTGTCTAAATCCGCTT
>NW_019761524.1:0-373 GCF_002891405.2 Cryptotermes secundus | reverse complement strand
CTTGAAATGTTCATCTGACTGTGCTCATAGTGGTCAAAGACCATGGGGAAAATGTTCAAATAACACAGTACACAGTATGGCCGATACTTTTCATTGTTCCCCTTTAAAAATATTTACCTGCTGCTCTAATGTAGGAAGGAAAGAAAACAGGACAAAAGAACAGGATGGTAAAGAAAGTCAGAGTTTAAGAAATGAATATACAACAAAAAATTATTTACCCTGAGACACTAAACTTGCATATGTGCTCAAAAGTGATGACCAGATGATAGGATATAGTAATGGCAAAGCTGTCCCTGTACTTAACTATACCATGAACACATATGGAGGAGTGGATCCACATATTCTTGACCTCAGCACTAATTGGAGGTGACTG
>NW_019761523.1:0-373 GCF_002891405.2 Cryptotermes secundus | reverse complement strand
ACAGCAAAATGGCCACTCTCCACTATGTATACGCTGATGCTTCTTAAGATGACACTGCTGATTGAATGACTTATTACACACGTCACAGCATAATGGCCTCTCCCCATTATGTACGTGCTGATGTCTCTTGAAAGCACTAGGCTCCCGAAATGACTTATTACGCACATCAAAGCAAAATGAACTCTCCCCACTATATAGGAGCTGATGTCTCTTCACAGCACTGTGCTCACTAAATGACTTATTACAGATACCACAGCAAAATGGTCACTCTCCACTATGTATACACGTATACACTGATGTCCCTTCAGATGACACTTCTGACTGAATGACTTATAACACACATCACAATAAAATTGCCCCTCCCCACTATGTA
>NW_019761522.1:0-372 GCF_002891405.2 Cryptotermes secundus | reverse complement strand
GAGCCGGGATAGCGCAGTCGGTATAGCGACTTGCTACGGACTGGAAGACCAAGGGGTTGGCGTCCGGGTCCCGGTGGGGGCAAGAATTTTTACTTCTCCATGTCGTCCAGAGCGGCTCTGGGGCCCAACCAGTCTCCTGTGCAATGGGTACGGAAGATTCTTTCCCCTGGGGTAAAGCCGCCGAGGCGTGAATCTGACCACTCATCTCAAACTGGTGCTGAGGTCATGAAAACGTGGGTCTGTACATGCACTACCCCATACGCCTTCATGGCGTAGTGCTTAATTACTTAAACACAGCGACAACTTTACTTTTAAACACCCATTGGACTTACTTCTGGTATTGTCTGGTCCCAGCATTTGTTAACCTCACTG
>NW_019761521.1:0-373 GCF_002891405.2 Cryptotermes secundus | reverse complement strand
ATATAGTTAGTTTTTGTAAATCCATTAAAATATTTTTGGGCGTGTTATTATTTCTTATGGGTCTGTGGGATGTCGATGTTCCAAAGAGACAACCTCTTAGAGCTATATTAGAGCTACATTACTGAAAAACATACAGAATGGCTGGGGAGCCTTTCATGCCCCCTTGGATAATATAGGTTATCTGTTTTCATAGCAGCCATTTGGGCTCGTCGGTGCCGTGAATATTGCTGGCCCAGAAAGGGAAGTTTTCAACCGTGTCATTTTTGTAGTAGCCTTGGCCTTCCCTAACGACGCTCGGCGGTTACGATCCGTCGGGATTGCGGCGAGTCTAACTGGATAGTCCGAACCTTCTTTGTTGTATCCCGAAGTTCCT
>NW_019761520.1:0-372 GCF_002891405.2 Cryptotermes secundus | reverse complement strand
GTGATCTCCCCTCGAGGTTAAAAATCCTCTTAATTGGAAATCTCACTTCGAATTCCTATGACCATCCAGTACTCCTTACAGCTGAATGGTTATACTCCCTTTTAAGGACGACGAATCAAGTGCCGATCCTGAATCTAGCTACCCTCTCAGTAGGTGTACCTCTGGGTGTTCAAGTGCCAAGTTCGGGGTTTGAGTCCCCTTAAAAACCCAGGCTTTACCAGCCAGACGCTAGACTTCTGTCTTGTACACTTCGATCTGACTGCTCGCCAGTTTAATCACGTATCATCAATCGCTTCGCGTACGTATTAGCGAACTTCAGTTCATCATCAAGTGTTACGCTCAACACTCTGGAGACTACCTCTTGCTACCTGC
>NW_019761519.1:0-373 GCF_002891405.2 Cryptotermes secundus | reverse complement strand
ACAATTACACACCTCCACAGCGGATTGCTCCACTCCGCTTCACTCTCGACTGCCGATAGTTACCAAAGAGAGAACGCTTTCTTTGGACGAACAGTGGCAAGCACCAACGGCTCTGCGAGAAGGTTATGAGTTCGATATTAGGAGACTACCGAACTTTGAGGACACTCTTTCGAGATTCAGCTGGAGATAGATATACATATATTGTAGAAGAGTATGGAAGGAAACAAACAATTCTAGAGACAATTTTACTTTACCCAAAATATTTGTGACAATAGTGAAAAATATGTTACATATAAATAATACCAACCTTCCTCCATTTTACAGGTCAGTTCCGGCTACCAACAGAGACATAAACACCGAAAATATTTTTTTT
>NW_019761518.1:0-372 GCF_002891405.2 Cryptotermes secundus | reverse complement strand
TTCTTCATAGTCACCGCCGTGAAAGCCTCAAATCTTACATGAATCTTTTCTGGGATGTGGCGTCGTGTAGATATTTTGTTAACCGACATTTCGGAGGAAGGTATCGCCTCAATCTTCAGGATATTAATTAGTTTAATAAGTATATATTGCGAAATATTGATCATATTCCGTCATAATTAATTAGAGCAGAGATAAAATATTATATTCTGTGATCCCTAAATGAAATAATACTAATTAGAAAAGGCAGAGTTGTCTCAGCAATCGAAGGTCTCACGTGTCTACAGGAGGAGTGACGCAACTGACTGTTAAACCGATATATAGATTAAATTATTTTGAAACATTAATGTAGATTTTGAAATGTATGATGAAATA
>NW_019761517.1:0-372 GCF_002891405.2 Cryptotermes secundus | reverse complement strand
TGTGAGTCAATTGTCTAGAAAATGTGGGAACCTCGACGTCTCACAGCCCTGTGGGCCATCACCGCCTGTTACGGGGATAGCTTCGCCATTTTTACATATTCTCATGGTTTAAACCCTCTGCCACAATAATACCCTGGTTACTTACAGTTTCGCTGAATTCTGTTGCTTACACTCTCAGATGTTTGGTTAGTCAGACCGTTAATAAATTAGCAAGACATTTGTTCAG
Organism: Cryptotermes secundus; assembly: GCF_002891405.2. Taxonomy (NCBI): domain Eukaryota; kingdom Metazoa; phylum Arthropoda; class Insecta; order Blattodea; family Kalotermitidae; genus Cryptotermes; species Cryptotermes secundus. The sequence goes on along the minus strand of NW_019761517.1, from coordinate 146 downwards.
ACGGTTATTTGGTTAATTAGTCATTCACTTGGCCAGCCAATTACTAGGTAGCCGGCCGATAATTTAATGAGTTAGCTAGTGAGGTCCCTATGCTTAATTAAGCAAGCACCACACCATGAAGACATAAGGACGAGTGGGGGTAAAAG
>NW_019761516.1:0-372 GCF_002891405.2 Cryptotermes secundus | reverse complement strand
TATTGTGACGTATAGACCCGTTGCTAAGCAGTGACTCGGTAAACAGTAGCCGTTGATAGGTAACGCTCGCAACATACACGCATGCAAAAGTACAGGAGCGGTGTTTTCCATGTGGTACGCGCCACGTCCATTGCTATGCAACGCGCGCTAAACACGCCTCCTTAATAGTAGAGGCTGTGTTTTCTGCGTTGTCCGTACAAAATGGTTATAAGTAAGTGTTCGGCAATACAGACGAATAGATGAGAGTGAAGAGTCGAGTTTCGGGAAGCCAGCCTACCGAAATATGAGCGTGGGAGCAGAGGAATTGAATCGGGCATATAATAAGGAAAAGAAAGGAATTAGGCTGTGAAAAGAAGACTCCATGTGTGATTT
>NW_019761515.1:0-372 GCF_002891405.2 Cryptotermes secundus | reverse complement strand
GGAGGAAGCAGGACCTAAACTGAAGTTCATATTTTTCTTGGGGCTATACATCTGTTTTTCATATTTTTGTTGGATGTGCAACTGTGGTAACAAAACAATTTTCTGTTTCTGCAGGCATACTGGTGTATATAACTACCATCAGCTGGCATAAACAACTCATTCCACCAATACAAAAGTGTGTTACAGTACTGTCTTTTCACACCGTGGTCTTCTGAGTTATGACACCGTCTAACCTGGTAGGCGGATACCAATATTTTGAAACAACAAACTGCCTCTGTATTCAGGGCGGAAGTGACTTCTATGATGAAAATTAAGGCAATCTGCTGTGGCCATGCCATAGCTCAAGCGGTTAGTCACTGGCTTCCCACCGTG
>NW_019761514.1:0-372 GCF_002891405.2 Cryptotermes secundus | reverse complement strand
GTGGTAGTAGTAGTAGTAGTAGTAATGTTTATTGTTATAGAATTGCTCCAGATTTGTTAACGACGAACTCTGTAGGTTTTCTTGCTTCCGCTAAGAGCAGCGACCGTCTGACGTCACAGCCTGTCACATGTTAGCTGAATGAGTGCTTACATGTGTACTAAGTGCTTCAAAAGGAATGCTTCAGGTTGAGATTTCCTCTCGCTCATGTCCGCACTTCTTTCTGTTCCGTTAAAAGATAATATCGTCTTTTTGCTGACAGCAGAGACGAAATGTTGACAGCAGAGACGAAATGTTGAACTCGCAAGAAGTTGGAACCCTTTGATACAAGATACTTGCAAATTAACTGAAGTCAGTGAAACCAGACGTCAGCAG
>NW_019761513.1:0-372 GCF_002891405.2 Cryptotermes secundus | reverse complement strand
CAAATCAACTCTGCTGATGGCTGACCTGCCAGTTCAGTTCATTCTTCTCAGTATACAAACAGTTAACAATGTTTCACAATAAAGAAATGGGTAGCAAATGACCTACACATGTCAAAAGAACTGAAAATGTGAACACACACAATTTGGTGCAAGAGAGGAGAAAACTATGTGCTCAAAGTGCATCTGAAAGAGAAATATTATGGTTCATCATGGCATGTTACTACGCAACCCAGGTCAGATATGGAAGGCCAGGCAAACCATCAGTAAAGAACCAAAATCAGATAGGGATTGAATAGCATATGAGAATTAAGGTTCTCATGGCAGTGACTATGAAGATTACTCTCTTCTGGGATGTTACACTATGCAGCTTAG
>NW_019761512.1:0-372 GCF_002891405.2 Cryptotermes secundus | reverse complement strand
CTTGACAGCTGTATTACGAGAACTGCGTGCAGGAGATAACACGTGAAGCAAGTAACTACAGAGGACTGATATGATAATAAATATCAGCAGTGGCGCTGGTATAAATGAGAAGAGATAAAAATTGTTTCAAATTAAAACTAGAACGACGGATATGCCCAAGAACATTTTTCTTTTATTGACATAGTGTGTTTAACTTCAGGAAGTTACGTCGCAGAAGAAACAGAGGGAAGGCCTACCTGAAAGTCTTCTCAACCGTTTTTTACTTACTGCTCGTAATACTAAAATATGTACTGCAAAATATAATGTCTTTCCAAATACCGTCAAGCCTAAATTTAACTGCAAGATGCTACAACGCAGAAGAAAGTGACTAAG
>NW_019761511.1:0-372 GCF_002891405.2 Cryptotermes secundus | reverse complement strand
TACCAAATTTCGTGATAATCGGTTCCAGAAATGAAATGGCGGATATACATAGATGGTTTCGTGAACCGATTTTCGCTCCGTAGCAATGGAAAATATGCTGTAGCATACACATCTTGCTGCGAAGCGTATAGCCTAGTGGGGGCACTCCTACTTTACCTTCCGAAGGGTTTCGAGACCGACTGAGCGATCGGAGTCCATCTATCCTAACTTTGGGTTCCCACGCTTTTCTCCAGTCCCTGAAAACAGATGCAGGCTTAGTGCCTCACATTAAGCCAAGATTGATTTCTTGCATATTGGTTTAATCGATTATTCACGAAACATTATCATGTCAAGGAGGATAGGTTGGCAAGGCATGTAGCACGAATGGGGGAG
>NW_019761510.1:0-372 GCF_002891405.2 Cryptotermes secundus | reverse complement strand
TGTTTTAGGTGGCGAACAATTTTGCAGCCTAATGACAGAATTACTGAACAATTATTTCCACTGAGAATTCATACCAGCTATTCCCATTGCTCTACTACTGCACAGAGGTTAATGAAATGTCTACTGCTGCACATTTATTACAAATTTCTTTAAATTAAACTTGTACATAGTTTGGGTGTGACACAAATTGCACTCATTTTGTTTGAGACCTTCTTAAATATGACCTTATGCATTTCACAGTTTAAAATAAGTGACAAGATAATATAATTTTGTGTTTTCCTGTAGGTATCCATAGTAACCATTCAGAATGGTTACATGAATTAATATAATGATAAAATATAAAGCTTTAACAAGAATAGATGCATGCTCACA
>NW_019761509.1:0-372 GCF_002891405.2 Cryptotermes secundus | reverse complement strand
TGAGTAGGAGTCACGTGACCTCTGCATTTCTGCAAGTGACATCAACCCCCCCACCAAGCTCATTGCTATGCAGCAGTAAACACGCCTTCCACTCTAGGCTGTGACATCACGCAACAGTGAAGCAAGCTGCGTTTTCCATCTGCCCGATTGAGGATTTATAAGAGAAACTGGAATTACTAAGGAGTCAGTCGAAGAAGTTACTCAGGGTCAATCAGTTCTTGAAGTGAGTGCAAGACAGCAGCGAAATGAAGAAGACCTGAACGTGCGATTATTTTATGTGTGATAATCAGTGACAGTGTGCGATAGCTGATAAGTCAGCCAATGAAGATTTATTGTGTGACCTCAAGACCTTACATGTGACACAGTACAGTG
>NW_019761508.1:0-372 GCF_002891405.2 Cryptotermes secundus | reverse complement strand
TGCTGAGGAGAACAGCTTAGAGGAGAGAGAAAGAGAGCTTAAGAATTTTTCTTCGTTGTTTCAATTTTCAGATCACCTAAGATAGATTTAATAGGTAAGATTACACAGCGTTGAATGATGAGATGAAAAATAAATTGGATACAACGCGGAAGGAAGAAGTGCTTGATACAAAGTACTATTGCGTCATTATATTAGTAGCATTGAAGAAAGCAACGAAATATCTAAAAACAGCCTGTCTCGAAGCCGAGATTTTGACTCCAGACATCCCGAATACGCAGCAGACATATTAACCACAAGGCTACGTTCTAGAGAAAAATACAGAAGTTTCATAATCTGTACACATCATTAAATATTATTGGATGACCAAATAAA
>NW_019761507.1:0-372 GCF_002891405.2 Cryptotermes secundus | reverse complement strand
TGGGGAAACAGCCCCTATGCCCATTCTATAAAAAGCTAAGTGGGCTCCAGAGCCAGTCTGGACAGTGTAGAGAAGAGAAAAATCTCTTGCCTCTGCAGGGAACCGAATCCCGAACATTTTCTTGTTCAGCCAGTATCCTAGTCACTATACTGACTGAGCTATCCCAGCTCCCACTTATTCTGAAATGTAATACATATTCAACTTTCTTCATCGCTTTAGCAAATGATATGCATTTTCTCCTGGCGAGTGTGCTTTCAGATTCCACAATGTAGCTGAAAACTACCCTCCCCGTTCCATGTTCCCACGGGAGGGGATTAGGAAAAATATTTTCACTCAGGCATTTCGAGGAAAAAAATTAAATTACAATACATG
>NW_019761506.1:0-372 GCF_002891405.2 Cryptotermes secundus | reverse complement strand
CTTTTGAACTCTTCTTAAATTCTGACTTCAGAACTCTCCTCTCACTTCTGTACCCTGTCTGACTTCTGTCCTTCATCTCTCTTCTGTGTACAATTCTAACCTCCTTCATAACTTTTCAACTTACCAACTAGGGAACACCAAATTGAAAAGTTAATCCCTCCATTATCTTGAAAAAAATTCCTTCTGTTGCTGTGAGAATAAACATTTACCTGGCCGTTGTGTTGAAAACATCACCTCTATTGAGCAGGAAACATGGCTACCAGGTCGTTGTCTAGCAATGGATGCCTGCTCTGACTCTGATATTCCTGCTTTTAGGCAGCACACCACAGTATGAATTAAATATGCATGAGATGGATTAATTTAGTGATTCTC
>NW_019761505.1:0-372 GCF_002891405.2 Cryptotermes secundus | reverse complement strand
CACACACACACACACACACACACACAAAACGTATAAGTAAAACTTCTGCCTCGGTGTAGCCATAGATGAGATTTTTAAAAAGTTTTTATGGACTTCAAGAAGAGAGAATGGGTGAAGTTGCCTTCTAGAATTCCATCAAGAGCCACTTGGGTTGCGTGCTCTGTTCTCGACTTCTTTATTGGGTCAAAAGTTTATATCCAGTTGTGTTGGCTCGTGGCCGTTCATGCTCCTTGAAAGAAGAACTGTTCCTTTGAACCCTTCCGCTTCTGCAACCTGACGAACGTTCTGCACTTGAGAGAAGGCGAACGGAAAGAACGGTGGCAGGTTTGGCTGCTTAACTGCCTTCATCTCATTTCCACTGCCTCTGAAGCT
>NW_019761504.1:0-372 GCF_002891405.2 Cryptotermes secundus | reverse complement strand
TTTTTCAATGGCTCTTCCAGCCCATTCAGGGGCCAGGCCTCTTCTTCAGTTCCGTAACCGTTTCGCACAGACGGTAAGACTCCTTAGAAGAGTGATCAGCCTGTCACAAGGCCGCTACCTAACCACAGGATAACACAAACTTAGAATAAACGCATACACACACCAAACATCCATGTCCTGACTGGGATTCGAGCCCACAATCCCAGCGTTCGAGTGAGCAAAAATTGGTTCATGCCGTAGGCTGCTTAGCTCCTGTGACTGGCAACAGGCTCATAGGACAAACTAAATGAATGACGCAATAACAAATCAACTAAATTACTCGCTCACTGACCAACCATCTAACTCACTGGCTAAAAAACAAACCATATAAAT
>NW_019761503.1:0-372 GCF_002891405.2 Cryptotermes secundus | reverse complement strand
CACTTTGTCCACCACAAATCCCACTTGAGCAGACCCCGGATCGAAACCGGGCCGCCTCGGTGAGCTATGGCGCGGCCTGCAGCGTGTGTAACGGTGAACTGGAAACTCTGCAGAATAGCAATAGCGCTGTGATTGCCTGTGGTCCGGAGTCTAATCGTCCAATCCAGAGCCCGTCTTATAGGTCACGTGCAAACCCGTATAGTGACAATATTATAGGTAGATTATATTGTATTGAATACAATTGTGAATTCAATACTATACATAATGAACAGTAGTCAAACTAAAAGCATTTATTTAGAGATTCATTATTCGTATACTGAACGAATGCAAGTGACTGCTCCATGGCATGACAGGCAGTTGTAAACTTGCTTG
>NW_019761502.1:0-372 GCF_002891405.2 Cryptotermes secundus | reverse complement strand
ATATTTAGGAAATTATCACTAGAAACACAGTTTGCTTTGCAGAGCAGGCATAACCTGTGGCTTCAAGATGTATAACAAGACGCAAAATTCACTGTGTAATATTATCCATACATTGTTGACTTAGATATGAACCAGATGCTACATGTAGGAGTTGTCAACATATATTTTCCTTCTCTTTTTCTTTCCCATGTTCTTTCTTCCTTCTGCCTTTTCCTGTCTTTCATAACTGAAATTTGATTTCAGGTGTGTTCCAAATATTGTCATCTAAATTGTCCATTACGTCCTCCAGTCTTGCGTTCCTCTTTTTCAGTTCAGGGCAAGAACCTGCAACAGATTCAAATCATAAGCAAGCCTATCGAGAGGGTACTTGAT
>NW_019761501.1:0-372 GCF_002891405.2 Cryptotermes secundus | reverse complement strand
TGTTTCAAATAAAAATTTATTTAAATATTTATTTATTTATTTATGTAGCTGAGTCTTTGCGTATTGACATTCCAATCATAACATCCAATAGCCTAAAAATACAGATTTCGAAAAGTTTTTTCAAAAGAATAATTTTTTCATGAAAATGATACTTGATGACAGTGAGATCATTAATAACAAGGTCTTCTGTTTCGTAACATCGTGTATTTACGAGAACGCCAGACGTTTCGGGGGAACGTAACACCTCCACCTTTAGCTACGCTTGCCTCCTGCTTCTGATTGTTTCTTCTGTGCCTTATATACTCTGCGGTCCTGAAGATGGAGGCGATATGTTCCTCCGAATCGTCGGGCTTTCTCCTAACTGCACGGCGT
>NW_019761500.1:0-372 GCF_002891405.2 Cryptotermes secundus | reverse complement strand
GGTCAAAGAGTAAGCCAAGCAAGAAAGCAGCAAATGCAGGGAGCAGGCTGAGTTTACTCTTTCAGCCTGAATAGGGAACCACTATGTTCCTCCAAAACACTAGACTGTCTCCAAAATACATGCTGTTACAACCCACAGGATCGTAATCTTTGTATACAAATACAGTAAAAAATAACAGCAAAAATAAAAAGTTCTGCCATTTATTGTCCCTACATGTGAACTACTAGAAAGGACATCAAAGAATATAAAGTGCAAACTAATAACCCTCGGCACACAATTATAACATGAAGATAGATTCATAAAATTTGTAGAAGGTTTCCAACAGTCAGCCTGCATGTGAAAACTATGGTATCAAAAAAGAGAAAGGATAGG
>NW_019761499.1:0-372 GCF_002891405.2 Cryptotermes secundus | reverse complement strand
GTTCGAATCCCCACTCAGGGCATGGATGTGTGGTGTTTGTGTATGTGTTTGAGTTTTATTTTTGTGTTTATGTACAGGTCGCCTTGCAACGAGCTGATAACCCGTTCAAGGAGTTCTACCAACTGTCTGAGATCTAGTAAACTCAAGTGAAACGGAAAGTTTCACGGTATGCCAAGGCCAGAATTGAGGCAGTAGGTCAAAGGATATAAGAATACTTGTGCGTTAAGCCCAGAAAATGCCGGGCAGGTTTCTAGTTAGCTTCAAATGTATGGACACAGGAGGGCTAAAATGATTTTCGTTTCCAAGTTCGACGTAAGAACTTGACAGATCTCACCTTTGCTGGCAGGAGAGAGCATGTGGAGGTGTGTACTG
>NW_019761498.1:0-372 GCF_002891405.2 Cryptotermes secundus | reverse complement strand
TGGCACCTGCCCATATTTTAGGTGTATAATCTCAGGTTCATGTAACATGGTTTCACATAATATGCCTTTTTGACGTCATATAGCCGTGCTCTGACATCTGTTGATATATTTTGTGTACTTAATTATCGGTGCAACTGAAAATGTTATAAGCCTATGTGCATACGGTCGAATGAGATGGGAATACTACGCAAATTGGCTCAATCGGAAACGATTCTGACTTGCGTTCAGAAAGTACAAGATTCGAATCTTCTCCGAGACACCAACTATCCTGACTGATGGTACGCAAATATTCGGCTTCATCTCAATACATTTATGACCCAAGGACCACAGCTAGCCTACACTATTGCTAATATAAAGCACTGGTGTGTGTGT
>NW_019761497.1:0-370 GCF_002891405.2 Cryptotermes secundus | reverse complement strand
GAAGCCAGCGACTAACCGCTTGAGCTATGGCGCGGCCAATGTAGACCCATTCTGTAAGGACCCTCTGCAAGGACACATTTCCCAGTGGAGTTTATTTTCTAGCAGGTCTTATGCTGAGGCACACATGCACACTACACTATGGTGTTACTTTACTCTTGAATAAGCTTGATATTATCAGGAAGCATCTGCGGATGCAGTTTACTAAGTTATGTGTGATATTCATGGAGTTCTGAATTCAAGCAGTCGCATAGGCACACTGCTGTCGTATTATCTACATACTCATCCACTGTCTACTTGGGTTGCACAGCTGGATTCAGATTACAGCTCTCGGTACAAATTTACTGAACTAATCTCTGTGTACTTCTCTTTA
>NW_019761496.1:0-372 GCF_002891405.2 Cryptotermes secundus | reverse complement strand
GACAGAAAATCAGAAAGGAAAGATCATGGGAACTGAGAAGAGAGTGCAGACTTTTCATCCAGGAGTCCATGCAAAACAGAAACAAAGCTACATGATGTAGAGGTCACGTTATGTAAGTCGTCCCGACTCACTTTAATCTTAACATAGCTATAAGTGTCATGGTTATCGTTACCAGACACAAGGCATACTTGTAGAGGGTACCTACAAATATGTTGAAGAAGCTGACAGGGGGCAGTCCTTCAGTTGGGACTTAAGAGTGGATTCACGTGGCTCAAGAGAGAGTCTGCTGGGGGGCTCTTGTGAACACAGGAATGAACTTTAGATTCCATAAATGGTGAGGAATTTCATGACTAGATGAGCGAGTATTGTCTT
>NW_019761495.1:0-371 GCF_002891405.2 Cryptotermes secundus | reverse complement strand
TTCGACCTATGATTTAGGTCATCATCAGGCACATTCTTCTTATCACGCACTATACCGTCACAGTGCAATTTATATTACGGTGGAACTCAAGTTCCCATGTCGGCCAGAACTGCCTTCTGGAAGTGATGGTGTACAGTCCAGTACACGTTTATAGACCAGGAATTCCTGGGGTTTGCGCTCTGTTCATGGTGTGGAATTCTAAGAACACAACGTTTCGGAAACTTCAGCTGCTTCCGTCCTCAGGTGAGGGGGTAGGAGATACTCTCTTGGATCCACACTATCCTTCCATACACCCACCCACCAACCTACCCACCTACCTACCTACCTACCTTTCTTTTATTGCTAGTGGGGTGGGACTAAGTCCCTTGTAC
>NW_019761494.1:0-369 GCF_002891405.2 Cryptotermes secundus | reverse complement strand
TGTCTCTCTCTTACATTGACGAGCCAGCCGACGCTAAATTTACGTGGTTATGTATCTTATAAAAATATTCAGTTTTGTCAGGTCAGTTTATTCGCACAAATAAAAGCAGTGAAAGAAATACTGTACATGGTAAAACATATTTGAATAGATTTACTACATTTGATGTTGACGTAGAACATGAAATGCTCACATATTTTGCACGAAATTTCCGTGATTATATAATCAAAATTCCAAACATGGCGACGATACGAAACTTTGAGATTATGTCAGACTACATACTGGTGACTGGAAATGAAAACCATTTTCACTCCTAAGTTATTGCGGATGATGGCCGCGCCATAGCTCAAGCGGTTAGTCGCTGGCTTCCCA
>NW_019761493.1:0-371 GCF_002891405.2 Cryptotermes secundus | reverse complement strand
TTGCGTTGCTAGCTTGCTAACTTTGCGTTGCTGGCATGTAAGCTTGGCGTTGCTAGCTTGGTAGATTGATAGCTTTGCGAATCTAGCTTGCTAGCTTTGTTTTGCAAGCTTGCTAGTTTTGCGTTGCTCGCTTGCTAGTTGCTAGCGTGCTATCTTTGCGTTGTAGTCTTGCTAGCATTGAGTTATTAGCTTCCTACTTTGGCGTTGCTAGCTTGTTTGCTTTGCTTTGCAAGCTTGCAAATTTTGCGATGCTAGCTTTCTAGATTGCTAGATTTGCGATGCTAGGTTGCTAGCTTTGCGTTGCTATCATTCTAGTTCTGGCGTTTCTAGCTTGCTAACTTTGCGTTGCTAGCTTTCTGTCTTGGCGTTGC
>NW_019761492.1:0-371 GCF_002891405.2 Cryptotermes secundus | reverse complement strand
CTAACTCCATGGGGCTGAGCTCTTCTTGAGAAGCCGCTAGTTGCGCAGCTACTAAAAAATTTCCTAATATTTTATGAAACCGAAGGTTCAGTAATCTGCTCACAGGAGGCCTCAACTTGTCCCTGTCCTGAGCCAGAATACAATCCATACCATCCCATTTTATCTCTCCAAGATCCATCTTAATATTATCATCCAACCTACATCTAGATTTTCCTAGTGGCCTCTTTCATTCTGAACTTACCATCGAAATCCTATATGAATTTCTCTTCTCCCACATTGGTGCTACATGCCCTGCCAATGTTTTCGCCCTAGACATGATCATTCTATAATTATACTTGGAGAAGAGTACAAGTTATGAAGCTACTCATTGT
>NW_019761491.1:0-372 GCF_002891405.2 Cryptotermes secundus | reverse complement strand
AAAAGCAATAATTTATGCATAATCTCTAGCTAGTCTCTAAGTAGCACACTACAAAGCCATAAAAATTTTGGCTATATGATGTATCAAATATTTTCTGAGAGGGAGATTCATTCAAATTTCCTGGAAGGGATCTGGAAAATAATAAATTTCCATATTTTTAGAAAGGTATCTTTCAGAAACTTAGTCACTTGTTTAGCAGATGAGTGCCCAATACAATTAATTCTTATGTATCTCTTGTACTGGTTTGTGTTCCAGCTGCAGCGAGCATTTGTCGTAGCGACAGGCTTCATTTTAGAAGGCTGCTATTTTTACTTCGTGGTAAGTTTGTTGACAACTAATTCTTTACTTATTTAGCATCACTGTCTCTAGGCA
>NW_019761490.1:0-371 GCF_002891405.2 Cryptotermes secundus | reverse complement strand
GCAGCTTTACCCATATGTCTGTCAATACGATTCACACTATGGAGGTGTAAAGAACTTGTATATTCATCCGATAAAAATACCCGAGGAAAACTCGTTTACAGAAGTATTAGATCAGAATGAAATGCGTATTTTGAGGCATTCAGGCACTTATCTCACAAAAACAAGATACAGCGAGAAATTTATAAAACTGACAAGAGCTTAAGAATGCGAAATGGCGATGCAAGTGAGTTTGCATCTGTTCATGTCGTGTGCACGTGCGTAATTTGTTTAGAGAAGTGTGTAGCATAGACAACATGGTGGCCTCATAAGCTAGCTTTCCTTTCCCTCAAGGAATGCATGTGGACTAATCATCATCATCATCATCATCATCA
>NW_019761489.1:0-371 GCF_002891405.2 Cryptotermes secundus | reverse complement strand
GAAGAAGAAGAAGAAGAAAGGCTATGAACTGTTGAACAAGTTTGATTTTTCTTAGCAAACTTTGCCAAAAATATTTCATTTATTTAGTGAGGTGAGGTATTTTTGATCAAGTCTGTTTTCAGCAATTCCCGTTGAAATTTCAGCGGACACCGTGCTAGTTAACTGTAATAATATTTCTATCGGATCAGCATTCTACGTGTAAAACTCACGGGGTTGCAACCCTTAGAAAAGAGAGGGAGAGAGAAGGTATCTGTCCCTGAAGGACTCCTGTTAATGACAAACTGAACAAGGATGTAAAGCTGCACGTTTAGCCTTTTATTTTGTATTTATTTGTTGTTTAGTTGGCGACACTGTCACTAATTCAGATTATG
>NW_019761488.1:0-371 GCF_002891405.2 Cryptotermes secundus | reverse complement strand
AGTCAAGGATGGCTGGGTTTTGCTACGGTTATCAACCTCGGCCTCTGAGGAGTTCAGTGGGAATAGGACACCATTGCTTCAGGTCTGAACGACTACGACACGTAATTCGTTTGGTCTGTCTGCTTAGTTGATAGCATAATTCTAATGCTCCTAATCTGCGTTCGGAAAGTGCCTGGTTAGAATCGTGGATCTCCTGACTGAGGGTCGTCATTATTTTCCTCATTCCTTCCAAGGTTATTCTACTTTACCAGTTTCTCTTATATCTTAGGGTGTGGAGGTTATCTTTCTTTTAATTTGATCATTTTACAGACGGTAGAACCCCTCGGACGGGTGATCTGTCAATCGCAAGGCCTCTATCTAAACACAGGACA
>NW_019761487.1:0-371 GCF_002891405.2 Cryptotermes secundus | reverse complement strand
GACCATGCAGTATGGTACAGGATATGGTTCATTTCTAAATTTCTAAGTCGCCTTGGCTGTCCACGCTTTCAAATACGTAAATATTTCTCTGATGGAGCCATTATATTAAAAAAGGCAGCTGACAAATTTAAAATCTTCGCAGTAATGAAATCCGATATACCTCATGATATTTTCTTACATAATTTTGTATGCTATGCAGCAAACCACCATGATCCTAATTATACAGTTACATAACCAAAGAGACTGACCGAACATCCTGGTACAGTTACTAGCATTGCTGCTTCTATTAGAAGGCCGTCCTGACACGAAATTCAACATAGAGGACAGCCATTCTGCCTGCCGAATTTCGCAGATTTCCTCAGTCCCTCCAA
>NW_019761486.1:0-371 GCF_002891405.2 Cryptotermes secundus | reverse complement strand
TTATGTTAGAGGCTGAGTCGACCCTAGGGTCATAGTGCGGCTGGAGGGATTAGGTCAATAATCCAGTGAACTCATCGGGAATCAAACCCGCGATGTTCCGTTTTGTAGCATAGTGTCTCAACCAACTATGCTACAAAGTCCTTCTCTCTAAAAATGTAAATATTAAATTATACAGAACTGAAATATTACCTGATACACAGTACGGGTATGTGACACACGAGAAGAACACGCATAGAAAGTTTATATTGTGGTATTCTTGAGTACCAAACTGTGCATCCCGTTAGGTGGGTGCCACGATTTGGAGCAATAACTGCCTCCATATTCAAGGAAGAGGGACGCGTCTACCGTGAACTATGAAATTCACCTCCCAG
>NW_019761485.1:0-371 GCF_002891405.2 Cryptotermes secundus | reverse complement strand
TTTTTTTATTTATTTAGAAGAATCATGTATATACAAAAATGGCCTTGACAATGTCCATCCAGCCCTCTGTAGAACTGCAAGTGAATGCTCAAACTGGCTTCTGGTGCCATCTGTGTGCAACAATGTAAAGCACTATTGGTTCATAGCTTCTCTAGGCTTCTTGTAACACCTGCAGTCCAGTGGCATTACTGTTTCCCAGTACATTGATGAGGAATATCAATGTAAATTATGAGCCACTGGTGCACAGGGTGAAACACTGATGGTTTCCATGACAGGACTGCCTTCAGGGCAGGTGGATGCAGATCATAATCTTGTATGCAAGCCTTGAAGGGAGACATGATTTACCAATACAGTACCTACAGAATGGTAAA
>NW_019761484.1:0-371 GCF_002891405.2 Cryptotermes secundus | reverse complement strand
AACGAACAATTGTTGGAGGCGTGGTTTTCTCTGCGGTTCGTATCGCATCAAAGGAAAGTAGGCGAATAGTTCTTCCTATAACTTCTTGATTTTACTTTGCTGCAATGCGATTCATTTTAAATTTCAGTTTACGTGAATGCCTAAATGATAATTCGAGTATTTTGAGGAAGCGTGATGGAGCTGATGCAGACATAACACATTTGTATTGTACGCCAAATTATGTTTTCTGTATTTCATGTTAAGGGCAGTCTTATTTTGGAACCTTATTTTTTTAGAGTATCCATGTACATTTGGAGTATTCACCCGAGAGAAAAATATCTTGCATTAAAGTTACAGATACTATAGGCCGCGCCATAGCTCAAGCGGTTAGT
>NW_019761483.1:0-371 GCF_002891405.2 Cryptotermes secundus | reverse complement strand
TCCGCTAAAGTTGGCACTAACTTCGCCGTCAAGCGGCGGTCGCTCTGTCGATATAGTTCGCTTGTGGACTACAGGCCACGGAGTTTTGTAACGCAACATGTAAGCCTGTGACAACAGACTACCAAATACGAACGGTGGCAAAAAGAAATAAATATACATGCATATTACTGTTACCGGCAAGTATCTTGAAACGAATTGCCTTCATTTTAAACACAAAGCTGGCCTATAAACTACGTGTGCATACACTTATTGTGATTTAATATACGAGTGATACTGTAACGAGTACAGCGGATAAACAAACACCCGTTTCTATGAAACGGTCGAGGTATTGTTTATCAATAACAATTGAAACGTGTTTTCTATGTTATATG
>NW_019761482.1:0-371 GCF_002891405.2 Cryptotermes secundus | reverse complement strand
CTCGAGGAGTAGAGAAGAGCACAAGATGTCAGTCTGTGAAGATTTGACGTATGATTTGAAGAAGTTATGTGCGCTGTAGTGCAGTGATATTGGGAGTGTGTGATTTAGGGAGTGCAGTGTAGTTCAGTGCAGTTGAGAGTACAAGGACGAGAATGGAGCATATTCTTAGTGAATTGTGAAAACAAGTTGAGTACGGATTAGGACAGAGGAGTACAGAGTGATTGAAGACGAAGTGGCAAGAAGATTTCATAGTGATTTGAAGTGCTAGTTTCTGTGTTGATATCCGTTGCCAGGATACGACTAGTGAAGACTGGGAATCCTAATATGTGTGCAACGATGAACGGAAAGTGTGTAAATCAGCGATAGCGCTG
>NW_019761481.1:0-371 GCF_002891405.2 Cryptotermes secundus | reverse complement strand
ATGTTGTTAGTCAGTTCAGCGTTGACAACTGTGAAAGTTTCATACATTTTCGTTTTAAACTGCCAGATAACTTATATGTATAATGTGGTTAATTAATGAAGTTTTCTTTGAAATTCTTAAGTAACAGCGAGCTAAATTACATAGAAACTGACAAAAACAATTACCTTGCCTATAGCCTCTGAAGAAAAACACAACTTGCGCAAACTGCCAAGAACTGTTGCCATATATTTCGTCCTGAAATTCGAAATTCATTTCGTTGCCAACGACTGAATAACTTTAGACAGCCAACTCTCGTCTTGAAGAGAGTTCTACTTGCCACCTGCTTCTTGATTGTTTCTTGCTTCGTTTAAGCTCAGAGCCTGAAGATGGAG
>NW_019761480.1:0-371 GCF_002891405.2 Cryptotermes secundus | reverse complement strand
TTCTTCCCTGAAGATTGTGGCAGAAAGTTCCTCTGAAATGTTTAAGGAACCATTCTACCAAACTACATGGTGCCACATACCAGAAGCCTGATCTTAGTTCTTATCACTTTGAGTATCTCAAACATACATTCCTTTAAGAAAATTACCACATTGCATTTCCAGCCTTCATCTACAGTGTGATCACATTTATATTCATGGGGAGCTACAGGGCATACAGACAGAAACCAAGCCTGTTAACCACTCAGGTGCTAGGACAGTGCACTAGGTGACAAGGGTAGAGAATGGCTTTCCAAAAACACACTTAAAGATTCCTACAAGACACTTATTCATTAAGAAAACAAAACTGGAGACAGAATGGCTTTCCAAGAACA
>NW_019761479.1:0-371 GCF_002891405.2 Cryptotermes secundus | reverse complement strand
ATGCCAGCCGTGCGTTGCTAGCTTTCCAGCTTTGCTTTTCTAACTTGCCAGCTTTGAGTTGCTTGCTTGCTACCTTTGCATTTCTACCTTCCTGGATTTGCGTTGCTAGCTTGTATATTTGCTTTGCTAGCTTGCTAGGTTTGAGTTGCTAGCTTGCAAGCTTTGCGTTAATAACTTGCTAGCTTGTTAGATATGATTTGCTAGCTTGCCAGCTTTGGGTTGCTAGCTTGCAAGCTTTCCTAATTTGCCAACTTTTCGTTGTTAAATTTCCAGTTATGCGTTGCTAGCTTGCATGATTTGCGTTGCTATCTTGCCAGCATTTCTTTGCTAGCTTGCTAAATCTCCGTTGCTAGCTTGCTACATATGCGTTG
>NW_019761478.1:0-371 GCF_002891405.2 Cryptotermes secundus | reverse complement strand
AACGGAACCCTTGAACACGATGTTCCCTAGTCAGTCCGAGCGCACACTACAAGAGTCAGTGTAGCTCCGACAAGTTTTCTTATTGTTTTGTGATCAGACTCTGATCAGTCGCAATGTGACTTGGACTTCGACAAGTTTTCAGTTTGTACTTGACCTTAGAACAGAAGAGTTCCTATCAGACAGGGACCAAGGACAGTTGAGCTCCAAGCAGAAGACACTTCGCCAAGATAGCGGTTGTTGTTGTAACATTTAAGAGGAAACGTCTGACGACGTTATAAGTGGAATAATTGCACTTGCTAGTGCAAAAGTAACTGTCCAATAAAATATTTGTAGAAATCCGGGAACCCACACAATTTCTTGTCGCGTTGCCT
>NW_019761477.1:0-371 GCF_002891405.2 Cryptotermes secundus | reverse complement strand
CAACGCGTTGACCAAATCCGTTACAACATTTCTGTCCCCTCCAGTAAAGCCAATTACTTCTTTTACAGTGTTATGTAAGTCCTTGATTTTAACAACAGTGACCTTGAGGTGGATTGTGTAACCGACAACATAACTAACAGAGTGGGAGAAGAGCTCAATGCTCCCTGCTTTCACGAAGTGTCGGGTGTGTGGAATACCAAGATGTGCTGAGGAGAAAGTATGTTAAGTGTTACACATTTTTGGGCGCCAAGAGATATTTCTCTGTTGATAAAAATCTTATCACATCCTTCCCTTCCGCTGGTGTGTTGTGGTTGCTCAGCTCTCCAGTAGAGCAATTGACTCAGTCACAGGACATGTTTGGATTGGTAGTG
>NW_019761476.1:0-371 GCF_002891405.2 Cryptotermes secundus | reverse complement strand
GTGGCCCGCGGTTCGAAACGTTTGGAGACCCCTGGCCTAGACAAATGTCAGATCCTTGATGTCTCAACCCCATGGGCCTTCACAGCCTGTTACAGGATAGCTTTGTCTTACGGATATTGGTCTGTAGTTGGAAACATCTGTTCTCTTAACTTTTACTAAATAACGGTTTTACTATATAGTACTTCAGGCATAGAGGAAATGCCCCTGATATACGTGGTTCAATCCAAGAGTTCCCGAAATTTGAACTTTGCTTGCGAATGGTTATGAGTACATCGAAATACCGCTAGGTATCTCTCCACACACTCTTTTTTAATTTGTGTGGCAAGCGGCGTCCAGTTGAGTGGTTCGGTTTAGTGTTGGTGAACGTATTT
>NW_019761475.1:0-371 GCF_002891405.2 Cryptotermes secundus | reverse complement strand
TCGATAAAGCTTGTCTTTATGCAACAAATCCTTGGCTTTTTACCAGAGAACGGAGAGCAGTCTCCAAAATGTCATTTCAAATATAAATATGGTAATACATAATGCCCAGAAAATGGGCGTTAACATAAAACCACCTAGAGCTTTTAGATCATATGGTTATCTGCCTGTACAACGTTCCCTATCTGTGTACTATAAACTGGAATGCACAAGATGAAAATTGTTTTCTGGGATGTGACAGTGTGTCATTTGGTAGATGTGTGCCGACGTTTCGGAGAAATCTAACTCCTACCATATTCACGGTGATCGTGAAAGAATATGATATGAATATAGGGTCAGGGGCAGTATGTTCCCCCTGAAGCATCAGTAAAAAT
>NW_019761474.1:0-371 GCF_002891405.2 Cryptotermes secundus | reverse complement strand
ATATATATATATATATATATAATAGTAAGAGGTCTCTGGTGTGATACCATTGTTCTGAATATTCATGCCCCAACAGAAGGTAAAATTGATAACATGAAGGACAGGTTCTACGAAGATGTAGAATATGTATTCAGTAAATTCCATAAATGCCATATGAAAATTTTGTTAGGAAATTTCAATGCCAAAGTAGGCAGGGAAAACATTTTCAAACAATATAAGATGTGAAACCAGCATGCAATTCAGGAATAAGAAAAAAAGAGTATCTGAAAGACAAAATTGATTAGCTTGGAATGAACAGTAAGAACAAGAACTTTAGAGACCTGTATAGCCTAGCAGTAACTTAGTGAAGGATGAGAATTGTGATCTGCTTG
>NW_019761473.1:0-371 GCF_002891405.2 Cryptotermes secundus | reverse complement strand
AAGCATGCCGCATGGGCCGATCGCTTAAATTTCCTATACCTGCTGTTACGTTCAGTTTCCCAAATCCTAGCATCATCCCAGCCTACTCTGAGGCCCTCTTCATAGGCATGTTGGGCTAATTTTAGTTTTTCTAGAAGATTGTGCCTATGTTCACGGAGCCACACGGCTAGAGGTCTCCCTGTTTCGCCAATAGAGCTTCTTCCACACTCACAGGGAATGCTGTAGATGCACTGTGCCGTCTGTTGTGGATCTCTTTCCGGTCTGGTTCTCACGAGTGAACTCCTAAGTGTGTGTTGAGTTCTGAAGACCGGCCTGATGTTGTATCGATTCCCTACACGTTTGAACTTCTCAGAAACACCCTGAATATATGG
>NW_019761472.1:0-371 GCF_002891405.2 Cryptotermes secundus | reverse complement strand
TTTTTTTATTATAATTTTACTTCCAATCTGATTACAGGCTCGAATTACGATATTTACATGTTGAAGTCATTTTTGTGCTTGACACAAAATGGCAACGTTAATAAAGAGAGGAAAGTTTACTACATTCATTTTTATGGATAAATTCAGACTTTTTTCTGAAGATCTTAGAAATGATATGTCACAAAGTCTATGAGAAGAATTTAAATATAATCACCATCACAGAAACCATCACCATTATTCTTTTGTTTCTCCTGCCCTCCAGTGGTAGAATGTGGATGTGGGAACTGCTCACATTGAAGCAAATGTGACAACGCAAGTATCATTGCTTAGGAACGGCGAGTAAACAGCGATTTCTAGGCAAAGCGAGTAAA
>NW_019761471.1:0-371 GCF_002891405.2 Cryptotermes secundus | reverse complement strand
CAATGAAAGCAGCCATGTTGTTGGTGAAGTAATGGTACTACTCCTGGTTGTGAGACATGAATGAAGAAATTGTTTTGGTTATAGGATGTAAAATGATGGCACTCTGTTTATTTCACAAACCTGGAGCATTGCAACCGCAAGAATTGTAACACTGGAATCTTGTCATGCAGTGAAGTTTAACTGAAGCACATGATTCCTCCCAGATTAGCTTGAAGTTAGTCTGGGACTGTCTGCTGTTGCCTGCAACACTGGCACAATGTAAACGCTGCAAGTGATATGGTGTGTTGACAAACTGGGGCTCTGCGTGGTTATTCATAGGGCCAGACACTGCCTGTGGCATGCCTGGTGGACCTCTCTGGGAGGGGGAGTAT
>NW_019761470.1:0-371 GCF_002891405.2 Cryptotermes secundus | reverse complement strand
CATGTTTCTGTCGTGAGTCAGATTAATCTAGCTCACACCGTTTCTTAAAGATCCATTTTCATATTATACCTCATCTACGCCTAAGTCTCGCAAGTGGTTTCTTTCCTTCAGGTTCTGAAGATAAAATATTGGGTACATATCTCGTCTTCACAATGTAGAGCTATGTAGCTTGTGGCAGAAAGCTTTGAAACGGATCTGTGAGAAGTAGATTGTGAGGATGGAATGTAAGTGTACATGTCTCAAGACCGTGTCGAATTGTGGCCTGTCATGTTTGTGGTGCCGAACGTTCGGTGGCTGCTACCAGAGAGTAGGCAGGGGCTTACTACGGAAAGTTGCGGTTTGAGTGTGTGACCCGCCTGGAGGTCCGAGTT
>NW_019761469.1:0-371 GCF_002891405.2 Cryptotermes secundus | reverse complement strand
CTCGGTAAGCATATTTACACGTGTTCCACGTGAAGATATTTGTTTAAAAGATTTACAATTTCTATCTACACTTCCTTCAGAACTGGGTGTCTTGATTTTCTAAGAACTGTAGGTACACAAAGTACAATGATATTACGAACGGGCAATTTCACCGCTTGTCTTACATTTCGGTGTTTTGTTAAAAATTCATAAGAGTGGGATTTTTGTCTCCCTTGACACGCTAACCAGGAGCTGGAGACAAAAGTAAGTATATGGAAGGGAAGGTTGAGGGAACAGAAGGGTAGGGTTTCATGTTCTGCTTATAAAAGATGTAGTGGGTGGACCAAAGAGCAGACAATTTGAGGGAACAAAAGAGGAAGGGGAAAAAGTAT
>NW_019761468.1:0-371 GCF_002891405.2 Cryptotermes secundus | reverse complement strand
AACCCACCCACGTCTTGGTCTTTCTAGTGGTATTTTTCCTTCTGGATTTCCCACCAATATCCTACATGCATTTCTCTTTGCCCCATTCATGCTACATGCCTCATCAATCTTATCCTCCTTGATTTCAACATTATAATTATACTTGACAAAAAATACAAGTTACGAAACTCATCATGCAGCTTTCTCTAACCCCCCTCCCCCTCATCTCTCTTCATCCAAACATTCTCCTCAGCACCCTGCTCTCAAACACCCTCAGTCTATGTACCTCCCTCAATGTCAAATATCCACACACCCATAACAGAACCACAAGAAAAATTATAGTTTTGTATACGAGGGTAAGTCAATAAGTAAGTTACAAATGGATATAGAAT
>NW_019761467.1:0-371 GCF_002891405.2 Cryptotermes secundus | reverse complement strand
AGATTTGCGTTGCTAGCTTGCTAGATATGCGTTGCTACCTAGCTAGTTTGGCCTTGCTAGCTTGCTAGATTTGCCTTATTATCATGCTAGTTTTGCATTGCTAATTTCCTAGTTTTTCGTTGCTAGCTTAGTTCTTTGCGTTGCTAGCTTGCTAGCCTGCTAGCTATGCGTTGCTAGATTGTTAGTTTTTATTGCTAGCTTGATAGGTTTGCATTGCTGGTTTGCCAACTTTGCGTTACTAGCTTGCCAGCTGTTCGTTTCTAGCTTGCCAGCTGTGCGTTGCTAGCTTGCCAACTTAGATTTGCTAGCTTGCCAGCATTGCGTTGTTAGCTGGCTAGCTGGGCGTTACTAGATTTCAAGATTTGCGTGGC
>NW_019761466.1:0-371 GCF_002891405.2 Cryptotermes secundus | reverse complement strand
TAACTGTGTTGAGCTCGTCACATATGTCAGGAAGCTGTTGGTCACTGCAAAAAGGCTAGACACGAGTGCTTAAAAGTGATTAGTACGGGCTATACCCCATTTCTGTTCTTTGCAGACAAAAATGATTGGATGACATCTGATATCTTTATGAAATGCCTAATGAGTTGGTTCGTAGAATTACAACACTAATCGAGGAAAGTTTAACTGATATTTTACAACTGTGCAACGCAGCCTAATTTGGATTCTTTTAAAAGTATGCAACTGGAATATCTGTTTCCAACGCCCTGCCCCTGGTAGAGCCAACGGACATGAGAATAGCACAGAACTTGCAATTATATAGCGCAAAGTTTATAAACTACACCCGTGAAATA